>NC_092332.1:2717133-2871897 GCF_022682495.2 Desmodus rotundus | reverse complement strand
CGAGACTTTTTCTGTCATTTGACGAATGTTCATTTGCACAGACACACACCACATCTTCTGCGTTTACTTGTCTACTGGTGGGCGCTTGGGCTGCTTCCACATTTGCTCATTGGACATAATGCTGCCGTGAATATAATTAGTGTTTTTATTTCCTTTTGGTACATCCCCAGAGGTGGAGTTGCTGAGTTGTATGTAGTCCTATTTTTTTTCTTTTTTCTTTCTTTCTTTTTTTTTTTTTTTGGTGGAATCTCTATACTCTTTCCTATAGTGGGCCCACCAATGTACGGTCCCAGTACCAGCACGTGGCAGGGGGGGTCTTTTTCTTCACGTCCTCTCCCGTCCCTGCTGTCTGTGGCTAGAGGGCCATTCTGACAGGGGTGAGGTGTATCCCACGGCGGTTTTCGTTTGCATCTCTGATGATGACTGATGTTCAGCATCATCTCAAATGTCTATTGACCATCTGCGCATCCTCTTCGGAGAAGTGTCCATTCAAGGCCTCTGCGCATTTTGTGATAGCATTTTTTCCATCTTGAGTTGCAGGAATTCTTAACATATTTTGGATATTATCCTCTTTTTGGCTTGTGACTTGCAAACATTTTCTCCCATTAAGTGGGTTGTCTTTTTTTCTTATTGTCGATTTCCTTCCCTGTGTAAAAGCTTTTTAGTTTGATGTAGTCCTTTTTTTTTTTTTTAAGTTTCTCTTGCCTGAGGAGGCATCTCCAAAAATAAACTACTGCTGAGAAATATTTCATTTCTTCTTCTTCCTAGGAGCAAATTATACAACAGGAAGGCCTAAGTGTAGAAAAATTTGTATAACTCATATAAAGCTGTGAGTGCAACATGATAACAAAACGTTGTTAATCCTCTCTAACCATTAGGAAAAGAAAGGCAAATGAAAAACGCTCCAATTTTCAAAAGAATACACATCCGTATTTGCACACAATATTATTTCTGTAAGAAAAAGCACTCAGTGCACCGTACGGGGTGCAGGCATGTCGTGAGAAAAGTACTGCACCGTTCATTACGGTAAAAATAACATTCAGTACGCAGCCGTAAGGAGCTTAGAGAGGGACGCGATTAAGCAGAATATTTGACAGGTGGTAAATGCTGAGGAAGTCCAGACAGTGGAAAATATCCCCGGAATTAAAATATGGGACCGTTTCTCCCACTTTATCTGGGGGAGACCCCAGGAAGCCCACACAGAGAACGGGCCCCAAATTCCAAGTCTCCCAAGCTCCAGGTGGTGGTCTCAAGAGCAAGTACGTCCACGCCGGGTCCGAGCAGGGAAGTTTCCCCTCCCAGGGCCCCTGTGCTCTTCTTGGGACCCACAGCTCTGCGAGCGGCACGCCCGTGCCTTAACCTCCGCACCGTGGTGTCCACTCAGGAATCCAATGTCCAGCGTTCACATCCTGAGTCACACGTGCCAGAAGGGCACACTTCGGTCAGGTTTTAGACCGGGACAAAAAACGGGGCGCCTAAATGTGCAGAGGGACAGGTGACACCCCTGGGCGTTATTCCCATCCCTTCTTAATGCACAGCGTTAACGGGGCTGTAAAGTAGGAGTACACCTGCCGATGAGAATAAATCGCAACGGCCTGTAGTGGCGTTTAAAATGTAAGCAGAAGAAACGCATGCAAAAATGTGGAGACGGTGATATAATTTATATCCAATTTGAAATCAAATAATTTTCCTTGAAGGTCTGTGCCGCCAGGTAAAAGTTTTAAAAATATAGATGGAAAGAAGGTGCATCAACCCTTAGAAAGTGGTGGGGCAGTGAGAGGGAATTTGGGGCTTTTTAATTACAAAAAAATTGGTATGAAGCATGAGATTAGTTCTTATTGTCCACATATTTCTTGTTTGATGCATTTTCTTAATTAGTTAATATTGTTCCTAAGAAGCACAAGATCTCTGGGGACAAAGCTGAGAATATTTTTTAAAAACTATAGAAAATTGAAATACACAGAGAAGCACGAATATATGCAGATAAGGAAACTCAATACAGTTAAAAATGACAGCACTTCTTCAACCAAATTCAGTATTATCTCAAATGAAACATTCATCACGCATGTACAAACTGACAAGCTACTCCAAAATTTTATCACAAAAATTTAAGGCACACTAATACCCAAGGGATATTTCAAATTCAAAAATAAATAGATAAAAAATGGAATTGTTCTGCTCAAAATAAAATTAAGAATATGAATAGCATGTTGTTCTCAGAATTCATCTCTTTCTTTTTTTTTTAAAAAAGGTTTATTTATTTATTTTTCGAGAGAGAGGAAGGGAGGGAGAAAAAGAGGGACAGAAACATCAATGTGTGGTTGCCTCTCACGTGGCCCCCACTGGGGACCTGGCCTGCAACCCAGGCATATGCCCTGACTGGGAATCGAACCAGTGACTCATTGGTTCATAGCCCCCCCGCTCAATCCACTGAGCTACACCAGCCAGGGAAGAAATCATCTCATTGTGTCCATAGGAAGGGTGGCCACACATGGTCTCAAATCCATCCACAGTGCTTCGTGGGCCACCCTAAAGGTTCACCGCCACAGATAGCTGCTTCCCAGTCATTTCTTATATTTAACAAGGAGAAAAATAACTCCATACACGGGAAATCCATCCTAAGTGTACTTAAATCAGCACATTTCTCACATGTCCATGTTGACTATGAAATGTGCCTCGTGGTCTTTTTTTATAGCTTATTTTGCCCTGAGGGTGAAGAGCGTATTGATTTTTATTTTATAAATAATTTATGGTACATGTCGTTTTTACAAACATAAAGGCACCAAGAATCCTACTTTTGCAAATATTGTCAAAACCTACACCTAAATAAGTGCTTGTGGAATATAACTCACGGTGAGAGGAGGCTACACACAGTGATAGCAAGTCCACTCTGCAGACTGTGGAATCGTCGAGAGCGAGGCTGCACATCCACGGCCGACAGAACGTCAATAATATTAAATAACTTTTACAAAAGAAAGTACAGGAATCATCTGCAGACTGACCAGAAATTTAACTGTACAGGTTTATGAGCAAAATAGTCATATTATGTGCAAAGAATCTATGAGTAAGGGCAAAGTGGATATACTTTGGTGTGTGACTCAAAGTTATCACATAATTTTTATGACGACAAAGCAGCTGCTTTAGAAATGGGAAGGGAGGTGATTGCATGGGCAGAGCGGGTGAAGCAGCGTCCCTAGAGGTGAGAGTGACCACGTGACCATAGTCTTCTCCAGCAGTTGTTTCGTAAGTACGGTCCCCAAAGCTACCACCGATGTCATTACTGGAGCCAGCATCAAAATGCCAAATATTGTACAATCCACTGGGGATTTTTTCCTTCCTTTACTTCTTTCTTTCTTTCTTTCTTTCTTTCTTTCTTTCTTTCTTTCTTTCTTTCTTTCTTTCTTTCTTTCTTTCTTTCTTTCCTTCTTTCTTTCCTTCTTTCCTTCTTTCTTTCCTTCTTTCTTTCTTTCTTTCTTTCTTTCTTTCTTTCTTTCTTTCTTTCTTTCTTTCTTTCCTTCTTTCTTTCCTTCTTTCCTTCTTTCTTTCCTTCTTTCTTTCTTTCTTTCTTTCTTTCTTTCTTTCTTTCTTTCTTTCTTTCTTTCTTTCTTTCTTTCTTTCTTTCTTTCTTTCTTTCTTTCTTTCTTTCCTTCCTTCCTTCCTTCCTTCCTTCCTTCTCTCTCTCTCTCTCTCTCTCTCTCTCTCTCTCTCTCTCTCTCTCTCTCTCTTTCTTTCTCTTTTTTGATTATAGAGCTAGACAGGAAGGGGAAGACAGAGAGAAACAGCGATTTGTCATTCCACTCATTGATGCATTCATTGGTTGCTTCTCGCATGTGCCCTGACTGGGGATCGAACCTGCAACCTTGAGAATGGGGACGTCACTCTCACCTACTGAGCAACCCAGCCAGGGCCTGAACACAGTTGTAATGACACTGTCTTCCCATTGCCTGCAGCGTTTCTCTGTACGGAGTCCCAGAGCCATTGAAAGGCATCGGAGCCAATGAATGAGGCAGCCTCATCCAAAGGGTGCACGGAGCAAAGTTAGCGCCGCGGAAAATACACAGATGCTGGAGTCCAACTGCTGTCTACTGCTTATGAGCCCACGTTGGAGAAGTCCACACTTGTGCTTGCTTCCTCCTTCAAAGCATTCCCTGCCAACTTTAGCCCTGGGAGTAGAAATTAAGCAATGCCCTGCACAGCCACCTCATACCTCCCCCTCCCCAGTTCTGTCTCCTGACAGCCTTCCTTCAGAGACGTGGCAGACATGTGACCTTGCGCCCCTCGTTGCACAGAAACTAATGACGCGCATGAGTTGCTATGAAACCAGCGAGATCGCGGGAGACGGAGCCTGGTGCCGGGCACAACTGTGGCGCTGAGCTAACGCGTGGGGCAGTTTGAAAGGCAGGTGGTGGAAGCTGGAGAAACCTGCCCATTCGCGGTGGTCATGGCAGCCGTGGCTAATGGATTTTAAACGCACTTCATTCGGCTGCTCCGCGTTTTCACGAGCTGGGCAATAGGTAGCTTATTTCCTAGTGCATTCTTTTTGGAATAGGCAGTGAACGCTCCGGCCGAGATAATTGCAGATTTATTTGAGGAATCTAAGGCAGGGGTAAAACACAGATATTCAGCCCCTGTAGGGATGTGCCTGTTTGCATGGCGGCACTCTGCAAACCATGGAGAGGCTGTTCCTGGGGGTCCCCTTAGAGACCTCTCTTCCCCACCATGGTCCTCAGAAGCCTTCGCGGTGACTGTGTCCATTGTCCCTTCTCAGTACAGGTTCGATTGTGTACCCCGACATTCGTACGCTGAAGCCCTCGTTCCAGCCCGCAGAATGTGGCAGCTCACAGCAGGTAAAAGCAGGTAAGTGAAGAAGACGTTGATGAGGAGTAGAGAGGAACCCTCATCACGGATGACTGGTGTTGACATGAAAAAGGGAAATTTCCCCAAGACACATGAGACAGGCAACCGGTAAGCCCAGCACCCTTCAGGAGGACAGTGGCCCTGATATCTCAGCTTTGTCCAAACTCAAGGGAATGCATCTGTGTGCTTCAAGCTACCTGGTTTGCAGTACTTCCTTGTAGTAGCCCAAAGCAAACAAATTCAGCTCTTTTTTGGTGCAATGGATAGAATTTATGTGGATGGAGTTAAGCACAAAAGGATTTTCTTGTGACAGAGTAGAATCCTAAAGAGTTTGATTATGAAGGCTGACCCAGCCTGGAACAAAATCCAACCCACAGCGGGGGGATTCCGCAGCATTCACAGTGGATGACTCTCCATGAAGGGACAGAGACCGGTTTTCCTGCACCCACGTCACTGCTGAAACCTCTGGGATGTCCACTCATCATTGAGTTCATCACCTGGCTGACGTCTGATGTGCAAAGGATGCTGGGATATCGGGCAAGCTCAGCCTTGGACTCATCCTGCACTTGGGGGAACTCAGGAACTGAGCAGAACGTTTTGATTGGGGAGTGAAAGGCGACAGAGCTGCACAAAAGGGTGTGAGATTTCAGCCGTGACGGACATTGTTTAAACTCAGAAATAAATGCTGAGAAATGTTTGCTCCAGCCACGAGGACGCACCGTGCACAACAGAGGCAGGTCCACATTGCTCTCGTACAGCCTGTTTTGCAGTGAAGAAAGCCATTTCAAGGACCTATGTTTAATGAACAGTTTCAGGGACTTACTTGCATCCTCTAGCCTGTTGACGAATTTTTTTTCCTGCAATCTGTATTGATACATATTGATCTTGTTATGATGATCGCTATGCTCATTTTTATATCGGGCATATTGTCCGCCCTCCATACCATGTGTCAATTATTCTCTCCTTGTGCATTTTGGCTACTTGTAAAAATTGGTTGTTTCGATGCCTTTCACGATCACTAAATCCAATTTGGATGAGAACCCCAATGGATTGGAATTGGATGGAGTCACCCCCACACGCTCATACACACATAGAAACTGATAATCCTTCGTTTTCGCTTTTCCATCCACAGTTACGTTTTCATGTATTACATACTAATAACAACTCTTCATAAAGCGTACTGTTTTCTTGCTATAAAGCTTTAGTATTTTTCTAACTTCATTTAATTTTTTTTAAAGATTCTTATTTGTTTGTTAGTTTGTTTATTTTTAGACAAGAGGGGAAGGGAGGGAGAAAGAGAGGGAGAGAAACAGCAATATGTGGTTGCCTCTTGTGCGCCCCCTACTGGGGACCTGGCTCACAATCCAGGCACGTGCCCTGACAGAGAATCGAACCCACAACCCTTTGGTTTGCAAGTCGGCACAATCCTGTGAGCCACACCAGCCGGGGCTAATTTCACTTTAATTGAACAACTAGAAAGCCGTTATTTTTAAAGATGATTATTTGTACTCAACTACTTTTCCTGATTCTCATATTTTATTCACTTTTTCTACAGAGTGACTTAGGGTATTCCATGTGTACGACAATATCACCTTTCCGTTTACCACATTTACGCCGTTCACCTGTTTTAATTTTTCCGTATTTGCTAAAATCTCAAAGCGTGGGCTGAACGACCATGGCAACTTCTTCTACCCTCCACGTCTCCTTAAAACCAGTGTTTCTGCTTTCCCCGTACAGTATTCGCCATTCACGTGGGAACAGTGACTACACTGTTTTGCTCACACTCGTTTCATTTAGATTCTTGTTTTTCTGTCTCTGCTGGCAGGCTCTGTACAGAAAGCACACGAGCACAGTTAGCTCATAGCAATGGCATTAATTGCGTTGGACGGCCAGTCATTCGATTTTTGGTACTTTTTAAAAAAAGGCGTCTACCTATGGAAAACGGAGGTAGGCACCCAGTGGGAACAGTGTGACTTACGCATTAATGCGCTGGCCCTTCATTTTCCACGTCATCACCGCAGTTTTAAGGCATGCCCACGGCGTCTTGGGTGGGGTTTTATTATTTTTGGCAGTCTGCTAGTTAAAACAGAGTTTGAAGGGCCCGATTCACGTTTCTTTGTGGAATCGAATGCATCCCAGGAACGGGGTTTGTTGGTGCCCTTGGCTAACAGGGGTCAAATCGGGTCACCCTTTGCTGACACAGTTTGGACATGTAATTGGGTTCTTTATTGGCTGCCGTACCCCACCACGCAGTCAGCTTGCATTATTCTGTCACCTATCAGCAGAGGCTGGGTGTCCTGGGAACCGGAATAATTAAAATCACCAAAGCGTTTCCCATCCGCCCGTCCAGAGGCGGATCCACGGCCATCAGCAGTCCCGTGGATTTTCACTTAGTATTTCTCACTGATTGACTCTCTTGGGAAGATCTGTTCTAGCCTTCAGTTCGCAGATCAAGAAGTGAACTATGTGTTTCTACAGAAAACATAGAAATCCAGCTTTTCATCGTGTGTCCTCTGAAAGCTAGTACATATGTGTTTTTGCCATGACTGCCGTGCTTATTTTCCTGCAGCGAAAGGATGAAACTAGTAATATTTATAACGCGAAAGGAGTTAGAAAAAGTTCAAAATGTTTCCCATCTTTCTTAGTTTTTATTGGTACTATTTTCTGTGCCCTTTTTATTTATTAGTTTAGAAGTAGACAGGAAGGGAGAGAAAGAGCGAGAAAGAGAGAGAGAAACAGAAACATCGATCGATCGTTCCACTTTCGTACGCATCACTGGCTAATTCTTGTACGTGCCCTGACTGGGGATCGAACCCACCACCTTGACATATGAGGATGACAATCTAAGCAACGGAAGTACCTGCCCATTGCTCTGCATTTTTTGAAGGCAGAGCTTGTCAAGTGTTCCCAACACAACTTTTCCATCTACCGCCAAGGTCAAGGTTAGGTAGGCAGTGTCCCGCACTGTTACCGGAGCCCTTGTTTCTCCAGCTCTGTGTGACAAGTGTCCAGCTAAGTCCCTCACATGCATCCCTTTATCACTAACCCCATCTGACATCAGAGAGAATTGGGGTTTTAGTGTTAAGGGAACTGGACAAAGTTTATCATCACCTGCCGAGTGGCAGTAAAATCAGTCACGTACTCTGCCCGCAAAATACTTCATTTCTCAACAACTGCTGAAGACTTTCTCCCTGGATTTGGAATCCTCCCAAATCCCCCAGGCCGTTGGCCCACAACTGTGTCTTATTTTCTTGATGTATGAGAAGCGGCGAGTGATCCATTATTTCTGGAATTCCAAGTGTTGATGAAAACAACCTCGATTATACGTGAGCGGTGAAGGTGGGATGTGTCTCCTCCCACGTAGCTCGGCGATAAACCCTCCAGGCAAGAGTGGAGCTGTAGCGCTATGGCTTTCTGCAGGCACAACGAGATGTATAACTAGTCCTCACGTCTCCGTAAAGAAAGAGGGAACAGGTCGTGCAATAATGTCCTTTGACGTCTTCTGCGTTGGGGTAAGACAATAAAATAGAAGGAGCTGTTATTAAGTGCACGCGTGTTTTTACAACATGCGGTGTTATAAAGGTTGTTTCCCAGAAAATACAGCATCTTACCAGTCGCGTATTCTCCTCTGAGCACGGAGACGCGAAGGAGCCTGGCAGAGTTATTTTTTATTCACTTAACACCGCAGTCTCTAAGGGGCCCCCACGAATGGCTGGATAAAGCTCGAGAACCTCTCCCTCCCGCTGATGTAGGAGGTTCCAGGATCCAGGGCCTGGGAGAACGTTCCCATTTCTATTTCTCTCTCTCAGATCGAAGGCGTGTTTTCTGCCGGCGACGGTGACAATCTTTTCATGACGTAGGTTGGGAAGAGTTAAGAGATAATGTGTCAAGGATCATCACAGAACATATCAGTGACTTGAAGGGTTGTCTTATGTGAAGTATGTGATGCGTCTCTGTTTTAAAGTAATTCTATCCAAGGACAAGACGATGAGTTAAGAAGAGAAAGTCCAAACGCTCACTTTCAGCACAGTGAGTAATGCATCAACACCCACAAATTCTGGACAAGATTCTTTGACTTACCACCTAAAATAGAACATAAAGGAAACAGCGATTTATTTAAGGTGATGTTAGTTGGATATTCTAGTGAGTGTGTGTGGTTTCAAGTGGGTACTGGATTTGCCAGGGGCATCTCCTGGGAAGGTACACCAGGTCTGGCAGAAACAGCACCTGCTTCAGGGTGGTTGGTAGGCTGATAACATGGGTGTCATAATTTATAGTTTTAATTTAAACATTTCCCTTAAAATGTTGTAGGGTGTGCTCGAGTGTGATAGTGTTATGTCACAGAGTCACATGCTTACGATTTTGTAATAAAACACTTTGTAATAAAAAAGGGGCATCATTTGCGCCAGACTCCGTATAAGTCTTTAAGGAGTATGCTGTATGCCTGGAACTAATATTAAATAATGTTAACATCAATGATAATGGAAAGGTAAAAAAGAAAAAAAGCGGTGGGTAAGCACCCATAATTTTTTAACATTTTTTTTTAGATTTTCCATTACAGTTGACATACAATGTTACATTAGTTCCAGGTGTCCATAAGCACCCATATTTTAAACTTACAGACAAATCTAAAAATTTATAGGAGCCCAAGCCTGTTGGTTTATTTGAAAGTTTGGGAAGTGTAGTGAGTGTCGAGGGTTTTTCTCGGGTCCCCGAAGGCTACGCGTCCCACCGTTAAGGCGAAGGGTGAAATACGGCCCTCTGTGATTTGGATATTGATGGATATGTTTACGTTTTCATTTTACAGAAAAACACCGTGTTATATTTCTTCCTAATAGAATCTGAATCGCGCAGGCACCAGGAAGAGGCGGGCCACATATCATCAGGTTGTTTTAATGAACTGCAGAGGATGTCAAAAGAACAGCAGTAAATTCCCCGAAAATTGGGCATTGCCACGAGAAATTGGGCACCTCCTTCAAGATAATTGCAGAAGAAAATGCCCCCCGCCGTGCGTTAATAGTGTGTCGTTACTGAAAGCCGAAGCCACCATCATTTCCACTTTCCAACCTGGGGTCTCTCGTGAGCTCCTGGTCATTTACAGAGCTGCTCACGCCGGTCTGATTTGCGTGTTGCAGTAGCGGGGTGCTCCTTCCAAACTCCCCACAAGGTCATGGCAATGGCCCTTCAAACTCCCTGCTTTGCTGTGTTCTGATGGTTGGCTGTTCCACGTCTCTTAGGGAGAGGTTGCGAGGCGCCCCTCACGTAAACCCAGTGGTTCATTGGACACACACAGAGGCGACATTGGCAAATAGTGCATCTGTCTCTATCACGTCGTAAGTCTGTTCTTACTGCACAGCGTGGGTGTTTAGCACACAAATTCTCCGCCCTGGCCGGGCAGCTCAGCTGAGCTGGTTAGAGCATCTCCCCCACACAGCGTGAAACCCTGGTCAAGGCACGAACAAGAATCCACCCATGAACACATCATAGTGGGACAACAAACTGATGTCTCTCTCTCTCTCTCCCTCTCAAATCAATCAATAATGTTTAAAAAAAGAATATAAATTCTCTAAATCACAAAGGAAAAAGATCACAGCAAGTGCTTTTCATTATTGCTGCGGAAATGAGGAGTTATTCAAATTCTCGCCTAAACTTACCCAATATAACTACTATTTACGAATCAGTCAGCAGCTAGTCATGTTGTCTCTCGAATTTTCAAGTATTATTTCCGTTTTATTGAAAAGACGGATAAAATTGGAGTTAAATGCGCGTGTGTTCCAAATGGAACTTTCTAAGCAGGCTACTAATTATTCTTATTTGTAGCTATGTAAAACAGTTAGGTGAATTGCTTCTTCTTAATTAACGTGGTGGTTATTTTGCAATTGTGAATGGCGATTATTGGATCAGTGAGATCTTTTTCTCTATTGATCAAATAATATGAGTGTTGATTGATTGTATCTAGAGTGATTCATAGGAAACCGGCAGACAAGATGTCTAGACAGGCTGAATTAAAATGGCCTCAATATCAACCAGAGCCATTGAAATTAAAAATAATCTGACAGTAACCAGAGGGGAGGGAGGAGGGGATAATGGGGGGGGGAGGGATTTCAGGAACAATTAATTATAAAGGACACATGGACATAACGGGGGGAGGGGTAGAGTCAGGGGAGGGATGTGGGGATGGCTGGGGTGGGGAGAGTGGTGGGGGGTAAATGCAGACAACTGTACTTGAACAACAATAAAACAATTTTAAAAATAAAATAAAGTGGCCTCCATATCATTGGGGTCAACAACTATTTGTTTATAATAGTCCCGGCAAACACGGGTAAAATGAAACCTACCCATGCTTTTCCTCATTCAGCAATCTGATGACGCGGCCGCATTTCTAACTAAAATAATTGGGTGCGTTCTCCAGATGCTCACAAAACACAGCTGCATTTATCCCAGTCGGTTCCACAAAGAGGCTGACGGTTTCATACAGTTTGGTAGAACCGCATGATTGATGTGCACGTAGAATCGTTTCAAACTCGTCCGGTACCTCAGTATTCTCCTGGCGTGTGCTGGGGGCACTAACTCTTGACCGGCGCGTGCTATTTGCAATCGTGAACATAATTCACTCGGGCGTATTTTGAACCGCTGCCTAGGCAGTGTTCTCTGCGCGATGGGAGGACGGCAAAAGAACTTCACGGAACTTCCCCAGGAGGACAGTCGCAAGAGGTCGACAGATACTCTCGGCGGACAGACCAGGACGACGGCCGCCGTGAAAAGGCGTCCACGCAGGACAGAAGCGCGGAGATTGCGGAGAGAGACCACGGGCCCACGGCAGTCTCCTGGCTGAAGCCCTTTTGCTTCCATCCACCCTTTTCACCATTAAAAATAAGTATTAAGATGGTATTTCATGACTGTCTTGATTGAAAGATGAATTGAGGTCCTCATCGGGTGTTCCAGCATCCTAAAATGAGATTATCTGGGGGGATTTCAATGACGGGTGGGTCATTTTAGTACCTGACACAAAGTACCTTTGAAGGGACGGAGAGGTCCTTCAAAGCAGGGGCAGAACAGTGTAGGGAAAGAACAGAAATCGTGTTTACCGTATCTCACCAATGATGTTTGTGCAATGTATGAACAGCCCCTTAAAAAATCCCGCAGGTGCATGAAGATGTGAGAGATACATGGAAATGGCAGGAAATGCAACACCAGGCTTGGAGTAAAGTGTATTTCCAAATTACCTATTGTGTGTGTTGTACTTCTCATGCATTTACATGTTTCCCGGTGGCACCGGGTAGCATCGAAGCCTCTTGTGGCTCCTTTGTCCAGACCAGACATGCGAGTGTTTACTCTAGCCGGGGCGGAGGACGTCGGAAATAGCGCTGAGAAAGAGAGACAACCCTGACCCAAAAGAAGACCCAGACATATTCAACTTGACGAGGATGGTTTAAGGAAGTGGAATTGGCCCGAACAGTGACAGGAACGCAGTTTTAGCAGAAATAAATCCCTGGGCGTTTGGGGGAAAGGCCTGTTTGCCGAGGAACTGAAATCTCTCCCTCATATCGAGGGTATGATTGTTCTCTAAAATCGGAAGGAATTATAAACAAAAACCAACCAAACAAACAAAAAAACAAAGTATGCTTTCAGGAGGTCAGTTCCAAAAGAATAAACCTCCTTTCATTTTTGCAGTAGTGACTGTTATTATGACAAATATCTGTAAATAATTCAAGTGTTTTAAATTGCAGAGTGAGGACTTCTGATGTCAAACAAGTGGAAATAAGGGATGCTAGATTTTACCGTGAGTCACAAGGAAAATAAATTTGACACAAAAAAATGTTACAGGCAGGTAGTTACATAGATTTCCTTATTTTGACACAAGTAAGTGCCTCCATTCTGGAAACACACTGGATGGAGACGTTGGGAACCAAGTTTGCACAAACACGAGAGAAATGCGTACCCTGCACTCCAAGTTCAGGGGCAGCAACTCTAAATTGTTGCTAATAAGGACAATGTGAGCCATAGAAAATTATTCCAATGTCCTATTTTTTAAAGATTTTATTTATTTTTAGAGAGAGGGGAAAGGAGGGAGAAAGAGCAGGAAAGAAACATCAGTGTGTGGTTGCCTCTCACACGCCCCCTACTGGGGACCTGGCCCGCAACCCAGGCATGTGCCCTGACTAGGAATCAAACCAGAGACCCTTTGGTTCGCAGGCGGGTGCTTAATCCACTGAGCCACACCAGCCAGGGCCCAATATCTTATTTTGGACTGAAGAAATAATTAGGCCTTTGAAGAGAAAATCAGTTGTTACAATACCTTCCAAAATAATTACAACCACACAGTGGCCAATCTGGGAGAACACGGAGACAAAAGAAGTCTGCATTAACACATTCACGCATTAAATTCTGCATAAATGTCAAACCTCCCTGTGAAAAGCAAATACTTCACACATTCCAGAGAAAACACTGAGGGCCGTCTTTATAAGGTGGCGCAGAAAACAATGCCTTCACCCAAATGCTGCAGCCCCTTCGGCAAGAGAATACATTCGGAAATATCACTACATAAAAATCCACACGTTTGGTAGGACTAAAGCATTGTGATTATTTGGGAAGATGTACGTTCAAACGCTGGAATGGAGCTCCTGGGTTTTCCTCCTCTCTCCCTGAGTGCCTTAGAGAAATCCTCATTCATGCCAAAAAATAGGTAAACTCACGCCGCGATATGTTGTAAAGCATGCTTTACAAAACCCGCCGTTAATGGATTCATTTATATGCTTCTCTCTCGCCTTTTTGTAACTGTTTAAAAACCCGAACCTGGAGGGACTGCATTCAGTGGTTGGGTTGTTGAATGTAACAAGTCGTGTGCATCCCAATTGTCAAAACGTAGCGCGTCGTGTTGAAATAAATCTAGAGACCGAAACACGGCCTCCTGTTTGCTGAGGATCGTTTTTACTTCTTTGTTCCTGCTTTCTATAAATGTCTCAGGTGAAATTCAATTTGTCTAAGTTTCAGGGCATGCCCCATAGAGACATAAAGGCAACGTGTAGGTGTGGCTGCACATTGCAGGGGAACACGGAGACCTCGCCAAGTCCCCAAATCTGGGGGACTTGTACACAGGGAAACAAGACGCTTCAGAGAGGAAGATGGGCTTTGGACTCTGTTAACTAGGTGAGTGCATTTTGTAGAAATACGGATGTGTGTGTAGCTCATTCACTGGAAGTGTTGAGTAAAAATCCTTTTGATCCTGTTTTCACACGTTTTTATGGCTGTTGCACTTGGACCATCTGCAGCAAAACAGGGACGTTTTTCTTACTCACTCTTGTGTCCCTCTCAGTGACCGTTGGCAGTTGACGTAGTATCGCTCAAAATCGCGTTTTTACCGCTCTTGCTTAGGAAACAGGGCCGAAGTTTCTATGATTAGCTGAGGTCCTGAAGCAGTCACATCTTCTTCTATGGGACGCACTTAAAAGTATTTCAAGCATTTTGGAAAGAGATCGCCCATACTGAAGTGCCCATCTGAACTGCACCTCGTTGCATTAATAGCTTGGCTTTTGAACACCTTGTGTGTGCCTAGGCACTCCCTCCAACGGCGAGAGCAAGAAGAAAGAGAGGAAAACCCTTTATGGGCAGCATTTTGTACCTTCCAGAAAATTCCCTCTGCTGTTTACTCGCGACTGAAGTTTCATAATTAAGACCGACCCAGCAGAACACATTCCGACTCCAGTGGAAACATTCTTTTTCAGGAGACACGGTCACTCGTATTCCCAATCAGATGAGAGCTATTCACAAGCAAGGAGATCATTAATATCACCTACCGTGCGCTTCCCAGAAAAGCCGAAGGAGCCATAGCAACAGGATACAGTTGGTACGGAAGAGGCATCTATAAAAAGAGATGAAGCAGATTAAAGACAAAAGTGTGTGATTTCCAGTGTGGTGCCCTGAGGCAGGACAGTGTGAGGAACTTTCCAGAAGACAGCAGGGCGAGGCCATGGCAAATTTGGGTTAAAAGGTGAGGAAACCTTCAGGAACAGCCACCCTGTGCATTTGGTCCTTCTGCTCCCAGGGAGAAAAAGGACTGCCCACAGAAATATCATCAAGCGCCAAGAATGTGTACGGTCAGCAGTGAAAGAAAGCACGGGGAAAATACAGCAAGCAGACAAGATGTGATGCTTTGGAACATCTGGATGGTGTCTGGGGAGAGACTACGGCCCTCACGTACCCCATTATCCCCGACTCAGACATTCAAAGCATCTTCTTACCCATCAGCGCCTCCGGAATGCACGCAGATTTCTCCGTGCACGCAAAGGCAACCAGCTATAAACACACGTGTTCACAGGTGTCTCCGTGCAACGCATATCCCACCGATCCATCCTTTTCTCTCCCTAGTTCATGTGCGAAGTTTGTTGTGCTTAGCAGGATATTCCTATGACCCCTGGTCTTCATGCACAGCAAGCCCAAAATACTTTGTTTTTTCATGACAAACGTGTGTTTCTCGTGTTTGGGCAGTGAATTCAGCAAGCACCCAATTCCATACTTAAAAACGCAGCGAATTACCTGGTGCACATGTTTCATCAGTGTGCGCAGATATCAGGGGCGTGAATTCCTACCGGGGGGATTCCTGGGTCAGTGGCCCTCTCGGTGCTTATTTACAGAGCCTCCTTTGTGGGAACCCAGCTGTGGCTGACGGGGACTGAACCGGGAAACCGAGACATGTGCTACCAGGAGCTTAACTCCAAATGCAGGGCTCTGCCCAGCTGATTTGCGGGGAAACAGTGACGTTAGTGTGCTTTTGTGCTTTCTCTGTTTATTCAGGGTTCTGGATGGAGATACTCACACATTGGGAAATTAGTCCCTTGTAAAGGGATTTGCAAACATTTTCCCAGAGTGTTCCTTGCTTTGCAAATGTGCCTTGTGCTATAAAGACTATTACAAAACAATTTTAATCAAGTTTATGGACACTTTATGGCTATTGGTTTTTAAATTCTAATTAAAGGCTTTTCCCCACGAAGGTTCAACAATTATGAGTACAAAACAAACATACATTTGGAGCTCTATTTTGAAAACAATTACATTATTATGTGTGGGGACTCCATTAATGCAATACTATATATTATGCATCCAACTATTAAATGATTACACTCGTAGGTGTACAAGAAATATTTATCAGGCATCATTTATCATGTATAGTTTTATTAGCCAATGTCACCCCAATACATTCAATTAATGATGAAAACAGAAATATGTTTTTATATTACTGCCCACAACTACATGTATGTTGTTAACATACTACCTTCAGAAATAAAATGATCTCTGGTTCCAACAAATTGGCGGCAAGGAGGTGGCAACAGAAACTGAGGTTTAACTTTTTGTTTAGTTGAAAGTGGTTATCTCTGTCTCTGAATGTGCTCGTGGTCCTTAGAAGCTGTTCAAATACAGCTTTGGTGCAGGGGGTGGACGAACTCGAAGGGAAATGAACAAAAAAGCATAATAAGTATTTTTTTAACTAGGTTTCCCTTCCCTTCCTTACCCATTGTTGGATATGTATCCACCTACTCTATTGCTATGCCACATATAATACATTATTAACCGATGGGGGAAAACGATAACTTCAGATGGATAAAAATGCAAATACAGATCTGAGTTGTAAAATATAGAGAGTACAGATTGGTCCTGAAGTAGTATCTAGGTAAAATGGAAAGAAATGGAATACCCATAAAAATATACATTAGCTACTGCCTAAAAATAAAGCAGGCTAGAAATTAGTAAATCGATCACTTTTCACAGGTGCAAACATTAGGTTTGCATTTTCATTAAAGATCGAGGTGCACTCCAGCTAAACCATTTTTGCAATTGTGAAGACCGACCGTCTACTTAATGATTTAGGGCACCAGAAAAGGCACATGAATTTTTTATCTAATTGTTAAGTAATTGATAGCTTTGTTGACGACCTGGATCATCACAAATACCCGAATTCTTCGTGTGGGGATGTTTTGTATTTTCCCTCCATCCCTGGAAGGTAGTCTGGCTGAGAAATACGCTCATGTATACATATTTCATGAAATACAGCTGAGCATTTATTTTTTCCATTTACTCGGACTTGAAATAGAACAAAAATATAATGGGCCGCATTTTCGCCGCCCTGCTATTTCTCAGCGCAGTATAAATTATTTTGTGATTACAGTAGAATGTCCTTCCAAACCCAGTAAGAGGGTCTTTTTGTTACTGTTTCCCTAGCCGAGTCTTGTGAGAAAAATGAGATCTTTTGATTGAAAGGACTGATGACTTGTCGCCCATAAAGAACCAAGCTGAAAATCACTGACATTACTATTTTCGGGGACAAATAAAAAAATACACAATACATATATTTTCGTGTTGTGGAATTTCTATCCCTGTAAGAATTTTGTCGAATATCATCCCCTGTTCTGTTTGAACTGTACAAGAATAAAATAAGTATAATTTTACAATCATTAGTCCTTATATTTCAGCAATAAACTTAATTACTTTACAGCATAATCTACTGAAGTTTTTTTTTAATGAAATTTTGTATATATCAGTTATTTAGAGTTTCATAGTTGAAAGGGTTGGCAAAATGTTTTTTTAAATGAGCAATTTCCACCCTGGCTGGTATGGCTCAGTGGATTGGGTGCCAGCCTGCGCACCAAAGGGTTACCAGTTCAATTCCCAGTCAGGGCACATGCTTGGGTTGCAGGTCAGGTCTCCAGTAGGGGGCGCGCATGAGGCAACTACACATTGATGTTTGTCTCCCTCTCTTTCTCCCTGCCTTTCCTTCTGTATAAAAATACATAAAATCTTTTTTTTAAGTTTAAATTAAAAAGTAAATAATCAATTTCCCTTTTATACAAGTAACTTTTAATGGACAAAGTAAACACCATACAACCTTACTTTGCTAAACTTGGGTACAAAAGATATACTCATCATGTTGGTTTTATAAAGCAGAATAAAGAGAAGCATCATTGACCGTGCAAGCTAGAACGTGGAAGCAAAAACATGAAATCTTTCCACCGTGGGCACCAGAAGGGTCCTATTGAACTGGATGGAATTCGGGAGACTCCAGGTTTGTCCTGCCCGTGTGCAGGTGGAATGAACAGGAAAGGGCTACTGCGTTGGCTGGTGTGGGGGTCCCTGTAAGGTGTCCCCTGGGCTAGGCTACAGCACCCAGTTACCCAGCTGAAAAGGCATCCAGGTGTCGCGTGACGCCATTTCACACCTGTGGTTAAGGTCTGTGGTCAGTTTACCTGAAGTCAAGCCAGTTATTCTCATGTGAGTCGGAGTCCTCCAGTCCATTGAAAAGGCTGAGATAGGGAACAATTACTGTCTTCCTGAGACAGATGAAGCTCTGGCATACAATGGTGGGCTCTGTTATGCCAGCCTACAGTCTCGTCCTACAGAGAGTTTAGACTAGCCAGATTCCAGGACATGCGTAAGCACTCGTTGAAATTTCAGAGGTAGACAGGTGATGGATGGATGGATAGATACATGGGCGGGTAACAGATAGATGCATGGCAGAGAGATCTCCACAGGACAGCCAGATGGGCAGAGAGATGACAAAGATGAAGAAGAGACACACCCGTACGTGAAGGCTGCCTGAGGGACGCGGAGCTTCGTGTGCCAGGGAAGGGGAGGGTGCTTTGTGCCCACTCCACCCTGCGTGCCCCGTGCCTTCCTTCCTCCACTTAGCCCCCAGACACAGGACAGCTCCCCCTTATGTCTACTGGTGTTTCCTTCAGCGACAGTGCCACCTGAAAAACACGTGACCGTAGTTCCTTACGTTGGGAAGGGACGTAAAGATGTTCAGAAAACTTTGATCATGGCTCGGCCCCAGAACCCTAGGACATACTCGGAGAACAGTGTCCGAAGGCTTCAGCTGATGTGCTGGTATTAATGTATGCGGTGAGAGAGAATACTTCCACGAAGAGCATTCTGACTCACGCGGGATATTTCCTGGGCTCATTTGAACAAACGCATCATTGAACGGAATTTCAAGTATTCCAGGCACAAAATGAACAGAAAAGCACTCTGATTTCCAACCCCCACCTTTGGTCCAATGTATTTCTAATCAAGATCCATTATTCAGCTCTCCATTTAAATGACAATTCACGCACTCTGACTGTTCCCGTTCAAGAGCCATCGTGCCTGATTTATCTGTGTGGAGAAATAGATTGTTCTAGCGGGATTGTCAGTGCCTGAATTTTAACACACGAGAACAATGACTAGGATGAGGAGGACTTCCAGAATCTTGCCACACCCAACCTGTGTATGAATCCTGCTTTCTTCCTACCTCTTGTACCTTGGTCTCTTTGAATTTCACGATGTCCACGGACAATAAAACATCTCTCATATGTGAATATGCACAGCTTCTGAGAGCATTGCTATGTTACAATAATAATATCAAATGCAATTGTTAGTGTTCTTAATCTACCACCTACAGAACGCCCATTCTGACGCAGTAGGTGTGAGAAGGTCTCGCCATTTTGTGAATCTCACAAGCCCTCTGATGGTGTGGGTACCATGGGTCGAAGGGCCCCCTTCCCTCTAGCAGTGAAGTCTTGCTGTCATACTCGCACGGAACTCTTGACTCGAGGTGAGTATGGGTTACACAGTAGCCGACCCCGCCTGAAATGCAGACATGGATCGTTGAGATACACCCCGTTGCCTGGGATTTTGCATCAGTATTTCACAGCCTCCAAACATTTGTGGCTTTTCCAAGAGGGTGGCCACTCATTTATTAGGGTGACTCTTGAATGCCACACTCAACGCTGGCGACAAATGAGCAAAAACCCTTATCAAAACGCAGAACTTGGAGAGCGTAGCACACTGAATATACCTTCTGTCGACTGTGACTGAGACAATTAGCTTAAGTGAGGAGGAAATGCAACTCCTGACACTGGTTTATTGCAGGGGTGAACAGGTCTCCGTAAACACGACTTGGGCTGAGCTTGCCACGTGTTTCTTGTTGCTGCGGATGCAAAAGCCTCTTTCTCAAATGTTTCACCTCAGGAGCTCCACAGCTCAGGTGCACAAGAGCCATCGGCTCTTCAACTGTGAGAACTACAGCTGGCCAGGAACGGGACGCTAATGGGGTTGCACTACTGGGCAAAGTCCAGTCGCTGAGATTTCCGTGAAGGCAATGGAAACTCGCACGGTCCCTCCTCCGATGAAGAGAAAGACCCATGCAGGAAGTGGGAGTGTGGCAACATGCCCAAACACACCGTTACCTGTATTCGGCTATTCCTATATAGCAAGTGTTTTACAGTAAATGAGACCGGATATTCAATTTCTCACCTGAGACACTTCATCGCCAGTACTCAGCAGAGATGTGTGAGCACTGGCTACCCCACTGGACCGAGCAGACACAGAGCATTTTCGAAATCACAGAACATTCAAGGGCACAGCGTCGATCTCAACCAGATTATTTGTGGTCCCTTATGTACCTCCCAACGCATGTCGCGTGCACACGCACACACACACACACACACACGCCATCCCTGGCTGGGTGCACGGTGGTAGAGACAGCAGAGCTCCGAGCAGGAGCGAGGATTCGCAATCGCTGCAAACGAACGCTACACACAACATATAAGCGAATTATTTTCACTACAGATGCAGAGAGACCCTGCGCGCAGTGAATTCCACTTGTGACGAATCGACGGGGACGCTGACTGCAATTTGAAGTTCTGTAGAACGGTGCGTGTTGTGCAGGGAACGGGAGACAAAACCTGGATGCCAAGAAACTGGGTCTCTAATTCGGTGCCTCGGAACCACTAGCACAGTCGGCTTGACTGGCGTTTTGTAATTCAGATGTTTCTCACTAAGACATAAGGAAGGGCATTACATTATAACTTTAAAAGTCGTACACATGGTCCTGGCTGGTGTGGCTCAGTTGGTTGGAGCATCATCCCGTCCACTGAAGGGTTGCAGGTTCAAGTCCCGGTCACGGCACGGGCGCTGGTTGCAGGTTCGATCCTCCGTCCGGGCGCCTGTCAATAGGCATGTCCTCAGGTGAGGATTAAAACAATCCTCCCTGTGGATGTTTTTGGCAGCTTTACCCGTAATTGCCAGCACTTGCAAGCAACCGAGACGTCCTTCAGGAGGTGAATGATTCAACAGACAGTGGAATCGCGCTAAGTAAGGGAAGATCATCTGAACAGGCTACACACTGTGCGCTTCCAACGCTAGGACATCCTGGAAAAGGTACACCTCTGCGGAAAGTGAGATGATCAGCGGCTGCCAGGGGAGGCGGGGGCGGAGTTAGGGGCAACCAGGCGGAGCACAGAGGACGTTAGGGGCACAGAAACTACTCTGAGGGGTCCTGTACGGCTGGGTACACGTCATCATACATCTGCCCAGACCCACAGAATGGGCAACACCAAGAGGGACCCCCGATGTCAGCTGTGGACCCTGGAGTCAGTGGGGGACCAATGCAGGCTCGTCAGTTGCAATCGATGTCCCTACCGTCCGGTGAGGGGGATGGGGCTGGACACAGGGGAGACTGTGTGGGAGTTCTTTATTCCTGGAGAGCTTCATGTCAGACATTCAGCCCGTGGCTTTACCGCAGGTCCCTGACGCCCCAGAACGCTCAGTCCCACCTGACAGCCTGCTGTGTGCGTGGCCGTGGCCGACCCAGACCCTGTGAAAACTTCTGTCCATGAAAAAACCACCTTTCCGCCTGCCAGGCACTGAGCACGCCCCGTCTCACGTCACCGGTGCTCACCCACCTTCAGAGCCCATGGTTGCAATTTCAGTTTGCTTTCAAAGGCTGCGCTGGGCTATTTCGGTCTGTCACACCTGGGTACCTCCTACGGGCCAGCCTGCTTCCCGGGGGGGTGGCCTACATCCACCACAGCTGAGAAGCTTCCGGATGTTGTCAATCAGCTCCCCGAGCGCAGAGCCCTGGGCCAGCCCAGCTCTTCAGGCCCGGTGGGAGAGGCGCCTCCTCCAGCTTGCAGCCCCACTTGAATTGTGCTCCCAACCTTCCGCTGGCCGCGGCTCGTTGTCGGGCTGGCCAGCTGTCACCACCTCTCTGTGGCATGCTTTGTATGACGACATATTCCTAGAAAATCTGGCGAGAGGACATTGCTGAGGTGTCCGGCTGCAATCCCGTCCCCTCTGCACCCCTGCAGTTGTGCCCACAGCTCTGTGCATGGAGGTTGCCGGAGGAAAACCGTTCGAGAGCTCACAGCGATACCAGGCAGACTCCCCCGTGTGCCCCTCCGATGCAGCCAGGAGGTTTTCCTGCTGTTGTCTGTTCTGCGGTGCAGCTCAGGGGGTCCAGCTGGACTCCAGCTGGAAGACACAAACCCCAGGGGCCCATGGGGGTGGGCTGCACAGTTTGATGTCTTTGCCACCCTGTTTGTGCTCCCTTCCTCTGAAAAGTCCTCATGCCAGCACGCTATGTCACCTGTCCAAGGTTCAGGAAGAATCAGCCAGTGTTGGGGGGTGTCACCACACAGGGACTGCACAGCAGGAGCTGTGGCTCAGGCCGGCCTGGAGGGTTGTGCGGGAAAGATGTCACAGCACAAATCCAGGGGAGTTTTGAGAGTATTTTTATTAAGGCTGGGGACGGCGAGACAAAGGAAGGACTTAGGGTGCAGGAAGCAACAGCACGGAGCCTACTAGGCGGGGTGCTTGGGCTCCCAAGAAAAGTTATAGGGAAAGCGTGAGCCAAGACGGAGCTGTTGTGAGCTCACTGGGCAGCCAGAGGAAAGGGGTGGGACACCCCCGGGGACAGGACCAGGGGGTCACCCCAGGTTGAGCTGCCACTGTCCACTTCTCCGCGGGCTACAAGTCTCCTGTAGAACCTTAGAGTTTAAACTAACAGGTTTTATCCCCAGGAAGGGGCATGGCTTTGGAATCTCTCTCTCTCCTTCTTTTTTTTTTTTTCTGTTTGTGTTTTTTGCAGATGAGAATCTTCGGGGAGGGTTTCAGCATGATATCCATCAGCTTTCCAGGTGCATTTGCAGGATGCTGATGCATCAAAACGAGTGCTTAGAGCAGTTTGGGGTTGCTCTCTGCTCAGTTTTAATGTTTTACTTTTGTCTCGGCTCTGTCTGGCTTTAATGGGGTTGTTGTCACTTGGTCCCCTGACTTCAGCCGTCCTTGCATTCATCAGGTCTCTGGCCTCTGTCTCCAAGACCAGGGACATTCCGGCTGTATATCCTGTGGTCAGGGAGGCAAAATATAAACCATTGCCTCTCCAGTGGCCTTGGTTACAGGAGGTAAGGTCTTGTAGTTCCCCAGCTGGCTGCAAGTTGCTCCAACTGGTTTAATTTTCTTGTCTCCATTTCTCTAGCCCCCATCTCATGGAAGTTCCCTAGCTTTTTAGCATCCTTGCATGGGCAGGTGTGTTTCGTCTATCCCCACCTGCCCGTGTACTAATTTCCTTTTGCATTGTGTTCCCTTTCTCCTTAGCTGATGCTTGGATGCGACACATCCATCCAGTATTTATCTCCCGAAATTGAAAATGAGTCTGCACCTCTGCACTCACCTGGAATTTAATTTTCAGGTGGCCCTCAGAACTCACGATCCCCTAACGCTGAGCCGGGAATGTAAATTCTCCAGAGAGAGGCGAAAACCACCGCGCGCCAGCTCTGGCCCAGCCTCGGACGCAGGGCCCTCGGTCATCACTCATAAGCAAACCGTCTCCTGCCAACGCCAAGGCCGGTGTTTCTCTGTTTCGCGTCGTGAAAAATCGCTCTCTTGGATTCTATTTTCAGCGTTCCATTCTCCATTTTCGGCTTAAGAGGCTGCTCTGTCTAACGTGACATCGCATGAATTACTTAACGGTAGGGATCCCATTATTCAAACTCCGTCCAAAGGTACCTCGACCACGCAGGAAATGGTCCCTTCCCCTTGAGGCTGCGAGAGGATTTGGTTTGGAGATCGGTTTACCACGGGCTGTGAGCAGGTACTGAAAGCTCCGTCTGCAGGCAGGTGAGCCTCACAAGAAGGGGTCCCTTTCCCCCATACCAGGCAGCCCTGACACCTTTGGCAAAGGCACAGTCCGGGGCTCTCTCCAGTGCTGGCCTGCGCCTAGCAGCTGAGAGCCGACAGGCGCAGCATCCCGAAAGTTTGCCTTGGAACATGCGCATCGGGCATTTACATTTCTGCATAAATAGATTTGCATAAATATATATTTATGCTGATCTGACACCTTTCCCATGTAATGCACTGGTTTCTAAAATTTAAAAAACAGATGCGTGGAGAAAGCAGTTATGGGACATTTCTACGATGGAATACCACTCGGCTGTAAAGAAGAAGAAAATGTGACATTTTGCAACAATGGGGATGGACCCCGAGAAGATTATTCTCAGTGAAATGAGGCACTCAGAGAAAGACAAATACCATGTAATTTCCCTCATAGGCGGAATCTAATGCAGTAACAAGGAAAACACACAAGCTTGTAGAGCGAGAGAAAGCAGGCCCCCAGCTCTGGGCAGGTTGGGGGTTGGAGGGGTTGAGAAAAAAGGGGAAAGAACGAGAAAGGACGAATGTGCGTGGACCAGAGTGTGGTGATTGGGGCGGGTGGGCAGTGGGGTGGAGGTGGGGCAGAGTACGGGGGGGGGGGGGGGGGGGGGGGGGGAGGGGAATAAGTGGTGATGAAAAGATAAATAAAATAATAAATGAAATACACTTGAAATGAAAATACTGGCTCCATTCATCACCAAATAAAAAGACTGAAAAAAAATTAAATTCATACACTACACTTCTTTGAAAGGAGTCTTTATAGCTATTACCCAAAAGACCCAATGGAGGCAAACGCCCCCACTCGCGCAGGAGGAGGGAAGACAGGCGTTGCTGCCTGGAGACCCTGCGACTCTTGGGCACGAGGCGCGCAGCCCCTGCACAATTTGGAGGCTCGGGCAGGTGCGCACCTGCCCCCGGCCACACACCGGCCCTCCGGTAACTTCAGGAGGTGTCTTTTGTTACCAAACCAGCCTTTCATTGTTCTGCAGAAAAGGCCTCCGGAGCTCAGCGGCCTCCATTACTCCCCCCACCCCCGCGTTATTTTTAGCTGCCGTTCCTATTGACCAGGCTGTTACTCATTTCAGCCGTCCCTGCCCCCCGTCCTGGCCGAAGCTCCGGCAGTGATCCCTCCTTTCTTTCTCTTCTGGGATGTCAGCCAAGGGCTTGGCCGGCTAGGCCACCGTCTCTCCATCCTGACTTGGGGGGACCTGGAAACCCGTGGGGAGCAGCGGTGTTCCAGTCTGCGCGTGGGCCCAGAGCTCAGCGAGGGCGCAGGAGGCTCAGCTGCTCCGGCTTCCTTAATTCTTCGTTCATCTTCCAACTGGGTCAGCAGGCAGGCCTGCGTCACAGCAACCCAGCGCTCTGGCGGCAGCAGGTGCTTCTGGGCCAGACGGCTCCCCCTGCCCGAACGCCAGCCGGACTCCGCCAGTTCCACCACCCAAATATTTATGTTTGCACGGGTGCCCCATCCCTCTTTGCTTTGCTTTGCCAGGCCTAGCAGCGGGTGAAACTTTTTGCCTCATTATGTTGCCTTTTCTTAGGTGATATAAAGCATTTCACGACCTTTTCTGCAGCATCTGAATCTCTCTGCTTTGTTACTGCCTGGACTTTCTAACTCGTGGAATGCCGGGGAGGTTTTCAAGAACGGCAGGCAATGCAATTAGAGATAATAAGTTAATTAGCACTGACGAGAGTGAAAAACATTTTTGGCACTTGACCGCGTAGTGCCCTATAAGCAGAAAGCCTCAGCATTTTGCAACAGTTTCATAATTTTTTTAAACTGGAGCCATATCTGTGTAGGTAAATGTAGCTGTTAGTAAATTTCAAAGGGAGGAGTTAAATAAGAAAACTAGCCATTTAAAACTGTCTCTTAGGGGTCCTGGCCAGGTAGCTGAGTTCGTTAGAGTATCCCCCCACTGTGCCAAGGTTGTGGGTTCCATCCCCGCTCAGGGCAGATACCTAGATTCCAGGTTCCACCCGTGGTCCTGACACATACAAATGGTTAAGAATGTATATAACATGTCCCCAGATACTCAGAGCTACCTTTGTAACAATAACCCTTCCGTATCTGGTTGCAATTTTGTCTACGTGGGTGTCTACATATTTGCATTGTGAACGACTAAGTGGAATATTTTTGTAGCTGGCTAGTTCATTCTTCGTCTCATTTATCGAGGTCTGGAGCAGCGGAATATTTGTCTGGTTCTTTTTGACCGCCCCAGAGTCTTTGGTAGGGGTGCCGATGTTATTCCTGTACTCAGGGAGCTGCATGTCTGAATTCTGTTGTATCTCGTTGAATTTTTTACGGAGCTACAATCTTGAATTGTTGGTCATTTTTTGTCAGGTTTCCAGGTCTTCAGGTTTGGCTTGTGGAGAGAGCAAGGGAGAGAGGCATGGATGGGAGAGAGGAGCATCAACTTATTGCCTCCCGGATGAGTCCTGAGTGAGGACCAAAAACACAACCTAGGTCTGTGCCCCAACCGGGAATGAAACCCACAATCCCTTGGGGCGATGCTCCAACCCACTGAGCTACTTGGCCAGGGTGGGGCAATTTTTATAACCTTGATTCCTGACCATAGGTATTCATTTTGTATGTGACTAGTATCATTATCTTGATGAAAATATGGATATTTAATTATCAACATTTTTGTAAACTCAAAATAATAAAACTCACTTCAGCAGGCTTTCACTGATATAAATATGAAGTTGTTTTTTTTTTCCCAAAGAGGGAGCACCCAATACTGCCAATTGAATGGAAATTTCTCTTATTTTTCTATGCATGCTTTTAAATTCACTTTGTCATCAAATTATTTCCACCTGATTTTTTAAACCTTAAAGCTTCCGTTTCTTTAGATTAGCCATAAGATTTATGTTGGGATTTAATTATGGCTGCTAAAAACTTAATCATTAACAGTGTTAAGGGAACCTCGGGGCACTGTTCCCTCTTAATGAACACTGACAACTCCATGCAATGTAACGATGTTAGAAAAATATCTCTGTCACATTAATAAATCCACCAACCACGGCGCCATCTGGACCCGACTCCAGAAACCGTCTCCCACCAAAATTTCCATCATGGCCCAAACCTGGAAAATGTCATGAAGTTTTCCCTTATAGGGCTGAACAGATGTCGGGTCGTGGGCCTCCTGCACTGCTTGACAGCTCAATAAATCTAACGTTACCGGATTTACAATTTGCACACCGCCCACCACAAATACATGGTCCTTTCCCGTGTTGTGGCTTTTGTTTGTGTTGCTTTCTTCGTTTGAGTTGGGGCGGGGGGGGGGGTTGGCCCTGTGGATAGAGGGAAAGAATTCAACCTTTTCGGTGTGAGTCAGGTAGATGTCAGAGAAATGCAGACTTGAGTTGAGTTTTGATTTTCATCTACCCAAATGTCTCACTAGTGAGCTCAGCTCTGCCTGCATATGAGAATCACTTGCTGGGATTTTTACCGCCCCCCCACCCCTGCCCTGTAAAAAAAACCATGAAGCATCTGCTCCACCCTCAGAGATATTTTTTAGTTACTTGCTCTGGGTTGGGGCGTTCTGAGTCTTTACCTGTGATGATAATAGTTCAGATTTTGCGCTGCTGTTTTGGAAGGGCTGTGACTCTTTCTCCCCGTGACCTATGTCGAGAGGTAGTGGCCGATGAATGCACAGCTAAGAATGTGCACAGCTAAGAAGATACGAGAAACATTGTATATAGGACAAGGACGCCTCAGTCCCCTTCAAACAGGGCACCCTGGGACCTCACACAGCTCTCCCAATCGCCATCAGCTGCCCCGTCGTATTTTCCTGAATCTCATCAATGGTCTGAAATCTCTTCCCTCTCAAAGGTGATTTTAGTTTGGGGAAAAGCCAGAAGTCACCGGACACCCAATCTGGGCTGTAGGGGGGCTGAGTCACCTGGGTGATCTGCAAGAGATGTGATGCATGAGCAGGCACATTGTCGTGATGAAGCTGCCAATCACCAATTGCCCTTAGCTGCAGCCTTCTGAGCCATCCGAATGGTGTCCATGGAGGAATGTTCAAGCTTCATGCAACATTAGATGCAAGTTCATTGCTCTGCTCACTCAGTCATTTTGAATGCAACAGCCACACAGTACACATGCTCACTCAACGGCGTCTACCGCCCCCACTGACTAGTACAGTGAAGTCATCATTGTTCACACATGTGCATTCCTGTCCCCTCCCCTTGGCTGCCAGGTTAGGTCTATGTCACCCAAACCGCTCTGGCTGTATTAACAACAGCTAGAATGTTTCAGGATAGGCCTCGAGTATCAGCTAGGAATGAAGTGCGGAATATTCCAAAGACACTGCACTGGAAACCAGGAGAAGGAATCCATCCGCCTCCCTTGGCAACACTCGACTCAGCGGTAGTATATGTAATTTTTCAGTTAATTACACTTGAGTGCCAAGGGAGGGTTCGAGACACGTAAAACATCTCCTGTGACGTGGAGAGGAATAGATATTCCCAGACGTGCGTCATGGGACCAGATGTGACGAGCAGATGTTCCCAGGTAAGCGCCATGAGTTACGGAGAAGAAGGGCGTCCAGCACAGGGGTTGCCTACATATCTGTCAAGGGTGGCATTTCACTGAAACAAACAAAGAAACACTAATTTGCAGCCTGGGAAACAAAGCGAAGAACATCAACTCTTATCCCTAGCTTTCTCATGTCAAGTCTACCCTCGTTTCATCAGATGTTTAACGAAAGGAATTTCTTCTTCCAAAAATATTTCAGCTGATGCGTGCAAGAGGATGAAACGAGAGAAATAGACTCGTTAGGGACTTTTAATTCATGGTCACCAATAACCATTAATATCAGAAAAGGAAAGAAATGTGTGTAATTTTCTGCCTCCTGATGGAGATATTCTTCCGGAATCCACCAGATTAATCTGATCAAGCCCTCAGCTGCTAATTCACAAGCAAATAAGAGGCCCGAGGATATTTCAAGGGAATCAAAAACATGCAATTAGACTCTGAAATACAACTTAAGGAGGGGCAGACCCTGTTTTGTTAACAAATAAATTGTGAGAAACAAAAGAGAATACAGAGCGGAAGCTTTAATTTTAACAGAAAAGCGAGATAACAGCCAATTGCAGTGCAGGTGAGAACACTGGATCCTGTTTCCCAAGGACAAACTACTTACAATAGTAAAAATGATAATAATTTATGAGATAATTTAGGAAGCTAGATAGTTTTTGGTCTTAAGTATGATGTGCTATATTGTACATTTTATTTCTAAGCTCTTGTATAGCAGACAGAATTCCAAAATATTTACGTATGAGTACCAAATGCTATTTTGTATCACATCCGGTACTGGTTTTAAAATAATAAAAAGGGGAAGAGAGGAAATGAATGGCAAGTGGGAATGATGAATTAAATGAAGCCATGACTTCAAAAGTAATGAAGCTTAGTGATCGGTGTATAAGAATTAATTTCATAAATCTTCACTTTTTAGTTTGTCCTACATATATTAACATGTAAATTTTATATAAATATATTAAAATTAAATGCACTACATACAGCTATATATACAGATGCATGCAATTATATATAATATGCACATATTATGTATTATTTATGTTATATATTTACATTTTATGTTAAGTTATATATAAATTTTACATATAATTCTATATTCATATATAATGACATGTAAAGTTATTCACAATATAGACATATTATACCCTTCAGATGATACTATATATACACATAATAACATATAAAATGTATACACAGTTGTATAATACATTATATATAACTCGTAACTGCAAAATTGTAATTGCTATATTTGTAATTTGAAACACCATGCTTGCCTTCACACACAGAGGTTATTTTGTGGAAGCCTTGAAACCTTGGCTTCAATGGGATGAAGTTGAATACATGTATTTCATCACTTTGCACCAAGAAAAAATATACTCGTGTAACGCCGGCGTCTGGTATGGGCAGGAGACATTCTTACCGCGGCAGAGACAGAAGGAAGCTCAGGTGCCAGAGGCACTGAGGCTTCGGAAAGGTGGGTCCACAGAGCAAGGGGTAGCAGGGGGCAGATGGGCTGGCAGCCCCAGGACCTGGGGGAAAGGCCCGGGTCTGACTCTACCCGATACCCTGCAGGAAGAACCGAGCCTTCTGACGACACCTTGTTTTGGGACTTCTGGTCTCCAGAAGGGAGAGGGGATCCATTTGGGGTGTTTTGAGGCCGCCAGGTGCGTGCTGGGAGTGGCGGCCCCAGCAAACTCGGACCCCAACTCTGTCAAAACGTCCTCGGTTGTGTTGACTCTTCCTTCACGAGGTTTCTCCCTTTTCTCCTTGCACTTTGAATGGGTGACGTCGGCTAGTGGGACGTTTCTCCTCTGCACAACGTAATGGGAGAGATGTAAGAGAGACAAATGCCATCGTTACATACGGACAAGACTCAACAACCCCGGAGAAAATGCCCACGAGCAACCCACGTGCTATGGGACACAGATTGGGGGGAAATGCGCCCCCGCCCACGTGACGATCGGCGTATTAGATAAACCGGTCGCCCTGACAAAAACATCCCCTTCAGTGACTTGAAATCTGGAGACCTTAACGCCCACAAATATAAGAAATGCATGTTGATGTTGTTTTTAAAGAGACGTTTTTGGACAATTTCTTTAACCCTGGTAGAGCTAATTGCGTGACAAGGACACCAACGAAGAAAAAGTCCCTTGGGCGGACATCTCTGAAGCCCACCCAGCAAAGGACAGGTGACATGGCATTGTGGTGACGTTGTGACCCCACAGGAAACTGTCCTCCCTCACTCTCTGATTTTCCTCCTGCACCCACTGGTGTTTGCAGTTAGAGCAGAGGGAGAACCCGTGAGGCTCCCCTGTAATCGCACACCGATTTGGAAACCAGCCCCGCCGGGCCCACCATCGATCTAAATGACCGTGCATCCAGCCTGCGTGGGCCAAGGGCTGACTCACTCTGTGGCTGTCCAGAGGGAAAAAAAGGTCATTAACCACATTCGTGTGGATAAATGAGCTTCGCCTAAGTTATAGATCTCGAAACGTGTGTGCCATAATTCCTACTAATTACATACACCTCGACGGCGTCGGAAAGGATCATGCTGTTGTTGCCACACAGTCATGTTTATTGACAAATCTCTTTGTATTCACTACACACGCACGCACACACATATCACGTATATACAAGTATTTGTTTATGTATGATTCATGCATCTAATTATGTAAATATGTGGTTGAACATATGGACAAGTATGAGCATATATTAATGTACTATATGTGTTTATTATTTATAATATCATATGCATGTTAATCTATGTTTATGTATTTTCTACTATATATACTTATATACAGTGTACACACACATAGACAAAATATACTATACATTGTGTATATTACAGGTCCAGGACTTTAATCTCAACGAGCATCCACCATTTCTAGAGCAGACTGTAACTGTTCAATCCTCTCATTTGCACCAGTTTTGACACGCAGCTATAAACTATTTACAGATTCACCTAAGCACAGAATATCGGGGAGCACGTGAGTAGAAGGGAAATCAGAAGCCAATATCAAAGAAAACAATCACTTACATTGACAAATATGGAAAGCCAAAACATTAAAAAATAAAGGAATAAAGCCACCCAAAGCGACAGCAAACATTTTCACTACCCGACGTGAATACACACAGCTCTGCTTTCCTCTCAGGCACACGGGTTGCTCCCAAGAACGAAGGAAAGTATCCAGGTCCCTTTAAAAAATAATCGCTCATTGCTTCTGTGTGAGCAAGAGAGCTCACCGCAATTATTCCACACGTTCCCCCAAGAGGAAGGGTAAAATAAACACACGCCATCATTACACATGGACAAGACTCCCTCCCTGTGGGGACTTGATTTAATAACCGAAGACAAAAACTCAGCAGTTCTTTGAAGAAAACAAGAATCCCGGTCCCATTTGTCTCTCTCGCGTGCCGTGGCCTATTTATAACGCTCGAAACCGAAGGATGAACTTATTTTTCTTCTTCTTCTGTGGCCTCCCGGGAAGAGAACCTCACGAAGACTGTCAAAGAATCAGGAGTTTGGTGTTGGGGGCGGAGAAAGTCCTACTGAGCCCCAGCTTAGTATCCTAAAATGTTTTTATTACCTGTCCCAACGTGCGTGGGCAGAAGGGAGGGTAACGATGGTTAACTTTTCATCCGGCTTTATTCCTACATGTGGTTTAGTCCACGGGAGAAAATGAGAACTGACTCTCCTTGGCGCTCCGTCGACCCCGAATGACAGACCCAAACCAATCACCTATTTGGCAACACAATTCCCGAACACTATATAGTAGGAAGCCTTTTTTTTTGTTTTTCTTTTTGTTTTCCTGGATGTAGATGGCGTCCTTTCTCTGCATGTCGAATATCAATAAACTCTCTTTCCGTCAAAATCGGTTTCTACCATGCTGTTGCCGAGTCTCTGGACCACAGAGGGGATGAAACATGCAAAGTGTGAGACATTAAAATATGCGCCGGGATCCCGAGGAGAGACACAACCTCCTTCCTACGCGGCTGCAACACCTGAGTGCAGGCTTGCTTTGCAGAACGACTTACATCCATGGGTCAACTCCAATAACCAAAGTGCACACCAGAGATTAAAAACTCGGCACTCTGTCAACGCAATTGGTTTGCCATTGGGTGACATGGCTGCAGGCTGTCGGTTTCCAAAGAACTGAAAGGTTATTTTTATACACGATAGGGAGTTACAAAGCACAAATGTAACTGTGTTGGCTTGTGTCTTGTCAGGGATGAAATATTGAAGTCGAAAGTTTATTTTCATTTTTATGTGGAATAAAAATGCTTGCAAAACTGCTAATACAAGACTTTATAAAGACACCATTTATACCATTGTTTTTTATGCGATGTCCTTCAAAAAGTGTAGGAAAAATAAATGCATTAGACGTAGAATCTTATCCATTAACTGTTGGGCTGGGTAACCTAAGAGTATCTATAAAGCGGATTCTGGAAAAATGTTATGAAAAGGATGTTTTTGTGGCAATTAGGAGCCACATTCACTAAGCATGTGAATAACATAATACAGTTTCATAAGAAACTGCCATTTTCATAGGTCAAGAAAGGTAATTCCCTGTGGTTTAACTGGATGGTTAACTCTCAGATAGATTCTGAAATTTGTTGGGCTGAGTGACAAATGATTTTTTCTCAGGAGTGGCAAAGCTGTGAGAGGCAGTATCCAACATTAATCGGCATTATAGAGCATTCTCAGATTCTGTTATGTATTATCAGGGACTCCTGAGACACAGTTTAGTGCCTCTGAATATCCCTGTGATGTAACAAAGTGAAAAATAAACCAGCGGGACCACCCCAAAGTCAAAAAGCTTGTGCCGAGAAAGAGGACGACCCCCCAAAATGAAAAGCCAGCTACAGAATGGGAGAACACATTTGCCAATCATACACCCGGTAACAAGTTATCCAAATATATATATAAGGATTGTATACAATTTAATAGCAAACAATTTTAACAATCCCATAAAAAATGGCAAAGGACCTGAATAGACACTTCTCCAAGGAGGACACACAGAGGGCTAGAGACATAGGAAAGGATGCTCAGCATCAGTAGCCAGCAGAGATGCAAATTAAAACCACTTCATACCGGTCAGAATGGCCATCATAAACAAACCAACAAACAAGTGTTGGAGAGGATGCGGAGAAAAGGGAACCCTAGTGCACTGTGGGTGGGAACGCAGACTGGGGCAGCCCCTGTGGAAAACAGTGTGGAATTTCCTCAGAAAACTAAACATGGAACTGCCTTTTGACCCGGCGATTCTGCTTCTGAGTACACATTCCTAAAAATACATGAACTCAGTATCCTCAGCAGACGCCTACACACCTATGTCCTCTGCAGCATTACTCACAAGTGCCAGGGTGGGAAGCTGGCCTCGATATCCCCAAACACATCAATGGAGGAAGAACAGGAGGGCGTAGAGGTAGCATGGGCTATTTTTCCTCTTTAAAAAGGAGGAAATGCTGCCATTTTCAGCAACACAGATGGATACGAAGGGCATTATGCAACATGAAATAAGGCAGGCACAGAAAGACAAATGCCGTATGATCTCTCTTATGTATGGAATCTGCAATAATCAGACCCCCAGAAGCAGAGAATAGGAAGGCGGTTGTCAGGGACTGGGGCAGGTGGGACTTTGGATGGCATTATCGAAGGGCACAACCTTTTCGTTATGTACCATCAATAAGTTCTGGAGGTCCACTATACAGAAAAAACAACAACAACATGGAAATACACTGCTGTGTATTCTCTCCAATATTAGCTCTGAGGTTTTAAATAGGTTTCCTCCTAGCTCCAACTAATACTGCAGCATAACAAACAAACAAACAAAAAGACAGGAAAACGAACCTGCATTGTTGGAGAAAAGGCACCATTATGAAAACTCCCAGAATTCCTTCGTATATCACACGATTCTCTTTTTAACGTCCCTCTGGGCACATTCCAAGCCACAGGCGTGTCCTGCAGAGTATGGCAGATGGTTTTATGTAAAGTGAAATGTAGCAGGGTTTATAATTCAACCAGCTGAACCATCGGGGCCCTGGGGGGCAGGCATGATTGGGCACATCAGACAAAGTCTAAAGGAACTGCCCCCCGAAACTTCTGTGCCATGGACGGGACAGGGCAAGTAGGAGACACCTGCCCGGGACTGGCAGCTCATCGCTGGCTCTGGGCGGTCCTTAGGAGAGACCCCTTGTTGGGGTCTTGTTGGGCTGCCTTGTCGCGCTGTCATTTTTCCCGTGTCCAGGAGCTGAGCGATTTCCAGTAAAAACGTTTCTCCGGCCTACAGCAACCGACTCTTGGTTGAACATTTGTAACTGCCTCCCAAGTTTCAAAACGCTTCCGTAATTGCGTTTTTCATCTCAGCTGTCACCAGTATTTCCACTTCTGTGCCAACCACAGACGTTCGAGCGACCGCCTCTTTCTCAGATTCTGCTGCCCTTGGGAGTGTTTCCCGTAGAGAAGATGAATTTCCCAAGTAGTCTTTTTTTTTTTTTGTCTGTTCTGATAGCGCTCTTTTTCTTCCTCATTTTCCCAGAACACACTTTGTATGTTCCAGGTGTTCACAAATCCTGTTTCCTGGAGTAACTGGATTGTTCGTCTTTAAATGACTGAGTTTCCAACAATGTTCCAGGTGTTCCCTATTCAGATTGCCTTAGTCTTTTGAGGCTGAAACATCAGACATTTATGTATCGCCGTTCTGCAGCCTGGAAGTCCAAGGTCAGGATGTCTGCAGGCCTGGGAATAGGAGAGACTCCTCTCCTGGTTTATACCAGCTGCCTTGTCCTTGTGGCCTCAGGTGTTACAGAGGGAGGAGGCGAGCGCTCTCGAGTCTCCTTCCTTACGGACATTAATCCCATCACGGGATCCCACCCTCAGGGCCTAGCCCCCCAGTACCACTCCCCTGGGGGTTGGTGTTGCTACGTATGAATTTGAGGGACACAGTTCTGCCCGAAACAGAGACAATGAACCCTTATAAACCTTGACCGAGGTTGTCTTTTGTTTTAATATATTTTTAAAAATTTTTATTGTTATTCAATTACAGTTGTATGACTTTTCTCCCAATCCCTCCACCCCACCCCAGCCGAACCCACTTCCCTCACCCGCCTCCACCCTCCCCCTTGATTTTGTCCTTGTGTCCTTTATAGTAGTTCCTGTAATCCCCTCTCCACACTATCCCCTCCCCACTCCCCCCTGGCTATTGTTAGATTGTTCTTAACTTCAATCACGGTTGTCTTTTTAAAATTATTATTCTGAGGGCTTTACAAATTTCTGGGATTCCACATTTGCTTTTTCCACTGCACCTCCCCCAAAGGGCACTTCAAACGTACCTGTGTCTCTCCCCCTACCCGCTTCACGGGGAAGCACCATGTTCTTCTTTAAGCAGTGCTGAAATTCTGCGTCCGCTGAAAAATGCTCATGGTCACTTGTATGTTGAGAGATCCAACTTCTAAAAACTGCGGTTAATTTTGAGGTTGATGTCCAGGGGAGAGGGAGGTAACTCTGTACCCAGAACTGACAGTCAACCAAAACGAACTTGGTCTTATTTTTCATTTTTCCAAATCTCACAGGTGGAGAAGGTCTTCTCCCCGTTGTGCCTGCGTTTGTGCATGTATAGTGTGTACAACTTCCAGCTCATGGTGGTTGTATCAACGATGGCTACACTTTCCCGTGGATATTAATATTTTTCAAAAGTCCACTTTGACTAATGACCGTAACCCTGGCGCTGACTCCTACTCACAAAGATTTAAATATTGGGGAAAAGAACGACCATCCTACCTCCCCAGAATCATGTTGGCCTCATTTTCATTATTTTACTGTTTCTCGTTTTTTAAGGGTTTGCCACAAGCATTTGAATAAAATTTATAAAGCTCTCTCATAATATATCAGGTTGAAAATATCTACTTCCTCTATGAAGGGGGGAATGAGGTGTATTTCAGCTTCTTCCTGAGATTTCTCTCTATCACTTCTACTTTCTATTGGTGTTTTTATTGCCCTATTTTGCATTTATATAACAAGTAAATTATGACCTGGTAATTTTTTTTCACATCGGTGATGTGGTAAAGATAGATTAATATTCATTCACTTGGCTGGCTGGTCTTCGGTTCTGTTATTACTGCTATTAATTATTACTTTGTTTTTAACAAAGGCTCCTTTTTTCTTCCCCAAGGTCTCCTGTGTTTGACGATATCTCTGTCTTACATTTTCAGTTGAAAGGCCATGGTTCAGGGTAAGAAATGCTTGAATCTCTGTCACTTGCCCCAGGCACCGTGACCCACAATCTTTGAGGTCACTAGATTATCAATAAAGTATTGTGCATTTGCAACTCTTGGTCAAATGATTATGGATTACGCTTATATTCCACTTGTTTTGGGGAGCTTTATCCAGTTATCTATTTGGGTTGAAGATATTTTGAATTTTAGTTCTTTATTTCATGTAGCTTGGGATTTAGAAGTCTGATTTCCAGGTCTAACGTCATGTCAAGTTTTTCTGCTCTGTTGTCCGTGGTGACCAGTATGAGTTTCATTTTTATAAAAGCAGTATTTTTCTATCAAATTTTGGGGTGTGTTCATGTGGCTTCAAGAGCTTTCTCCATTTACTGTGGTATTTTCCATTCCTCTCAGCCACCAGGCACTGGATCTATGAGATTTTATTTCAAACAGCTTATAATTTATTTAATTTATTTGTGTCATCCAAAAGTGACTTCTGAAATATAATTTTACATTATGTTAAAATTACATTTCTTCGTTTCCTTTCATTCCTCCCTCCCTTCTTCTCTCCCTTATGATTTTATAAAGAATCGTTTTCAATCCAAGGTAAGCAGGAATGAAAACTATTGCTGGCAAAAAAAAAAAAAAGATGGCTAACCTAAAGAAGAAAGAAGTTTTGCTACCTGACACAAGGCTTTATTTTTATAACACACGAACATATAAATCTAGTAGAATTACCATAGAGTAGAATCTCGTACAATGAATGAAACGTGATCAAGACCCATTGCACAGGACTTTCAACCGTGGCTCTCGGAAAACGGAGATTTCACTGAGGACATGCAAGGAGAGAGAGGTCTTTCAGAAGCAACTTTTTCTTGAGAACGTGGCTGTGGCTGATGGAGGGACTTTCAAGTCCTTGTCACCTCTTCCCTGGTCCATGACGCGTTGTCCTAGGAGGCCCAACCTTGCTCCAGGAGAACGGATTGTACTTAGTTGGCAAACGCGTGGCGGGGCCTCTGCCAAGCCTGTCTATTCATCTTGGGATTACATTCTCCGGGTCTGCAGTCAGCACCTTGGGAAATACATCGAGGCACAAAAGGATGCGTGCTCTGCCTTTGTTATGCTCTCCAGAGTGGCGGAAACCTTGCAGGACTCTTTCAATCCATCCAATTCATTCTGGGTCTCAATTTTACATTTTGAATGATTTTAGGAGAAAAAAAAAGGTGAAAGTTAGTACTGTGTTCCTACGAATGCAATAATAAAACTTCCAAGAAAACACATGTGTCTATAGATAAATTGCCTCTATACGTACATACAGCTGTTAAGATGTTATCCTGGATTTTAGTGAAGTATTATGACTCAGAGGAGGAGCCATTGGCAACCTTGGCAAAGGTTGGACACTATCAAACACATTTTCTGCTTTCTGCCATACTCACGCTTACGTTTTCAGTCCTACGGTGTGTTTACAGGATTCGTGGGCTGTGGATTCTGGCATAACATATGCAGTTGACAATATGTTTCATAAATCAGTTGAAGAAATTTTAATATATATCTTTTAATTCCAGAGACAGAGAGAGAGAGGAAGGGAGAGAAAGAAACTTTGATGCGAGAGAAACATCAATTGGTTGCCTCCTGTACTGCCCTGACTAGGAGTTGAACCTGTGACCTTTCCACTTTCCATTTCATATAATTCAGAATTTTAAAGTATCAAAAATTTCATGGCCAAATCAGAACGTGAATTAAAAGTTTGAGTCTGTAACAAAATCATTATTGTAGAATTAAAACTCAAGATTTTCACACATTAAATTCATATCCATTTTACACATTAAAATATAATCCTAGTTAAAAAAAAGTCCACCCATACACCCATACTCCCATCCAGTCACCCCTTCACCTGCTATCCATCCATCGTCTTCCATTATCATCTATCATCCATCTGTTCTTCCACATCCATCCATCCCTCCATCCATCCCTCCATCCATCCCTGCATCCACCCATCCCTCCATCCACCCATCCAGCCACCCACCCATCCACTGCCACACACATACACCCATTTGTTCATCACCCACCCAATATCCATCCAACCATCCACATCCCTCCACCTGCCCATCCACCCATCTAGGCATGTACCCATTACCCATCCATTCGTTCATCCATCCACCCATTCATCCCTCCATTCACATCCCTCTATCTCATCTATATGCTTTGCTATAGTCTTCCACACATTTCCACAAAAGCTGACCCCACAGATTACCCTTAATAAGATCTGCATGTAAAATCCCATCCCAGAGTCTTTATCCCAGATAAACTAGCACGCACCTCATCCCAGATAACAACCCTACTGTCAGCCCTCTGCTAAAATAAATCATCCACCTATTCCTTCACTCAGCGTTTATTTTTCTGAGGCCTTACTGAGCACTCAATTCTCCTCCTCCCATCGTTGGTGTTGACAAAGCAACTCCCATTCTTTGCATGCAAAGATCTCAGAAGATAGAAGACAGCGAGGGAAAAAATCAACTCTTCTGACGTGATGTAACAGAAGTTTGGAAATGGCCTTATGGAAGCAGCAAGAAAGATGGGATACAGTGATTTACCTGGACTCAAAGGTGAACTCCTGTCCTTGAAGTTTTACGTTTGTCCAGGGGGTTTGGATGGCTACGTTCGATGACCTAGATTATTGCTTTTACTTTTAATTACAGAAAGGAATTGGAAACAAGACGAAGAAAAGAGGAAGGTAGAGAGAGAAGCAAGTGGAAGAGAAAGAAAAAAAATTGGTGACATGCAGGACAATGTGAGAGATTAAAGTAAAAATCCTCCAAAACGTTTCATTCAACGCCTGTTTTCTTTGTAACCAACTGAATAGCTTTTAAATTAATTTCCATCCCTACCTGTCCCTGTACCTCACGCAAAGGCTATTTCATTTACAACCAACCAATGCATGAATAAATACACAAAATTTAAAGTGCTTTAACCCTCTGGCATGGGAACCATGCAACATTCTGTAGTATTATTCTATCATTTACTATTTTAAAAGTAGATTCCCTTTTCTAAAATTGATTTTGCATGTTCTTGTATCATCATTTATTTTTACAAAATGTGTGTTTTCATACGTAAATAAGTGGCTGTGGTAAAAATAGATATTTAGCACAAAAGAGTGTTTTGCTCAAACTTAAGGCTACCTATTTTTTTTTCGGCAATGCATCAGGAGAGAATTACTAGGATGCCCCCCCACGTCAGATGTGAGCATCCTACGTGACACTTGAAATGGCCCCAAACGCTACACAACTGTGCCTGTGTCTCTAAGCAGCTCCCTCTCACAACACGCAAGCGCACAGCAAATTAAACAATTAAGAGTTTCTAGAGCGGCCCCCTCCTGCTGTTTCCCATTTGTTATTCATGATATTCATACAACAATGCTCAGAAATCATAGCCCTTAAACACACCCAGCGGCTCCCTCTCTTCTCCCCAGGATCATTGTTTTTTCTCTCTTTCTCCAACTTTAAATTGGATGCAAACTCATGGAAAGCCAGCGCGAACCCCACCGGGCTGGGAATTCAGTCCCAATGATCGTCTCTGTATTCATCCTGTATTTCGTTGGCGTGAAAAGGGGCCCATGGTCAGGAAGGTATCTCGGACACATTCTCGGCCCTTCTCTCCTCGGTGGCTAAAATTTTCAGAATTATAACACCCGTTCCTTGAATATACTTTGGGGGTGAATGGAGGAAAGGGAGCTATTTCTGTTAAGAGAAAAAGAATTGCCGGCTTAAAAAACCTGACAATATTATAGAAAATGTATAATCTGAGCGTTAGCTGAGAAATCTCAAAGTGCGACCATGAATTCATTCATGCACGTTTGGTGAGTATTTTGTGTGCACAAGTATTCGCACTCTCCTCCTCTGTCCTGTGACCTATCGTTCTTTCAATTAACTTTCCTCTAAAAATGAGGTGTTCTGGCCATTTTTGAAAATGTGCAGTTGCCAGAAGCAGCCCAGAAATTTTAATTTCTTTAGCAGGTAAATGAAAATATTATCTCTCCTGTTCATTCTCATGAAAAAACACAACTCTAAATATCCATATATGTGTGTGTGTATGTATAAATCTGCATAATATAAATAAACACAGATTTAAATGACATTTTAAAATCATAAATATACATGCTTCTGGAAGTTAGTTATTACCCCTTGTTTTAATTTAAAGTAAATGTCGACCTTTGCATTTCCAATTATATGTGAATGTTCATTTGGACTAATAGTCTTTTCTGTGGAAGGATGAGAAACTTGGCTCATTTTTATGTACAAATAAATTTCATATTCTTTCACGAAAAATGGATGTAGTTGATTCAGCAGGCATCACACAAGATGAGCTGTGAAGAAAGCAGAACTCGCTAGCTGTGTGTAGAACACAGAGCTTTCGGAGAGCCCACAGTACTGGGTTCATGGAAACACTTCCCCAAACTAGCCCTAGTTTAAGTTGACACATATTAACATCGTTAGCAAACCAGAGGAAACAATAAAAAGCACGGGAGGTGGTCTTAGATGAACCCACGCATTTGTGAAAAATATTTTCTCAGGATTTTTTCCAACTTTCCATGTCATGGAACAAAGTGGCAAATACTAAGTTCATGGGCTATCCGGTCTCAGTCTAAATAATTCACCTCTTCTGGAGCATGAAACTCAGCCACAGAAAATACATACATGAATGGGCGTGGCTGTGTCTCAATAAAACTTTATTGACAAAAATGGTTGGTGAGCACGGGGGCCACACTTTCTCGGCCTCTGTTCTAGATTGTTACGATCATTATGTAGCACCTGACCAGAGCCGAGATGCCAGGCCTGGAAGCTGTCTGATCAAGACGGATTCAGCCAAAGGTTATATTTTCAGGAACATGCTTGCAGAGAAATGTAAGGTTAGAGACCAGTAAATAAATTTACAGTCAGATTCAGGAACCAGTGGAATAACCTACGTATTCAAAACTTCGATGACTCCCTTAGTGTACAGCGTCTTTCTCAGAATAACTGATCACTTCAAAGAGTGAGCCCTCTCCTTATTCAATCGACTCTTTATTGCTCTCAGTACTTAATTCCTAAGTTCCCCGGGGCAAGCCTACCATTGTGAGTTACTCCCAAACTTTGCCCCAATTTCGCCAGACGCAACATCGAAAGATGGAGCAGAAAGCGGTTCATCTCAGACCTGCAGCTGCTGTGAATATTGTGCCTTCAGCCCCCACTGAATAAATGCTCACCACACTCTCCAGTGGGTGGGTGGTCTGTCTCTGCGTGCCCGACCAATGCTATACCCTGAGCCTCTTTTTTCCTGAGAACTTCCGTATTTGGCCGTGCATGCTACGCTCCTGGGTGTAAGGTGCAACCACATTACCGGGCCAAGCTTTCAGGAAAAAAACATTTTGTCTTAATGTTTTAATTCAATTCCTTATTCACTTATATTAAGACACATGTTTATTGTATGATAGTGGAATTTTAGCATTTATTTTGGAACCTATTATGGGACAAGAAATTTTATGGAACAAATAACTATAAAACACAAGAACAGATAGAAGGTATTTCAGGTGCTACTCGTGTATAATGTGCATCCTTATTTTTCCCTCAAAAGTCTGGGCAAAAAGTGCACATTTTACATGGCAAAATATGGTACGTGTCTACAGGCAGAGTAAACATTTGTTCCAAATAAAATGTCCTTGTTTTTTCATATTTTCCCCTAGATCCCGGGAGACAGCTCGTCTTCTTCCTTTAGGGGGAAAAAAATCAGAAAATATGACATGTATTCAAATCTCTGCCTTCTAAACATATGTTCAGTTCACTAGTTTTTTTTTTTTTTCAAATCAGAAGAACAGAAAGCTTCTTTTCTTTGGGGGTGCTTTTCTTGAATCCTCATAACTGGGTTCAGTAGGAAAAACCGTCTGTGAACGCTTCCAAAGTGAAAAAATGTTCACGTTGTATCCTCTTGAAATTCCTTCAAGGGGATATTTACATATCTAACAAGAAAGCCTGGAATAGCTGACGTTGCCCCTCTGGAGCTTGACCCGGCCCTCCGAGTGCATTTGCAAATAAAGTTTTATTGGAATGTAGACCTGGCCCTTTCTTGCCATATTGTCTATGGCATCTTGCTCACCAAAAGCCCGGAGTCAGCTAACAAGTTCCTAACCTTTGTGTCTACACATTGAAATATTCTCCTCTTCCTTTTCCCCTATTCCTAATAGTGCCGGACATACAAATCTGTAGAGGTTTTTACCATTCTATCCACCTCCACATTTTCCCACTAAAAGTCAGAAATGCACCTTTAAATGTTAATTCCACAGTTAACGCAAGCTGGATCCCACCGCTATAAATGATCACCCCTTTTTAAAAAACAGCATTTCAGGGTTTTCTGAAGCTGTACAAACAGGGAGGGGATGTGCAAGAAATGGGGGTTATGCAAAATTCTGGGCCACTTGCTTCTTGTGCGGTGACGCGGAAGGTAGAGAGATTTTTAAACTGCTGGCAATTCATCGGTTGTATTCATGGCATTTTTTAAGGTCCTTCCAACGTGAAAACAGCCCATATTTTCCACGGGGCACACCCCTGTGAACGAACTGAGAAGTGCACGAACAGCTTTGAAAAAGAAAAGCAGAATGTGAGATTTCTGTGAAGTCACGCTTTATTTCTACGGATGCCTTCCATCCGCAACACCTAAAAAAATAGGTCTCGGTGAATCATGCACATTTTGAGTCACTCTTCTCGTCCCTGAAACTCTTCAACAAAAACCCCATAGCATTGCAAACGTAACTACAAACTCATACTTTTAAAGCACACATTAATTATCCATATAAAACAGAGGTCCAAAAAAAATCCCCAATTTTCAAAGGAAGACCTTGATTAAACGTACAGTCTTACGCACGAATCACGGCAGTATAAGTAACGATTGCTGTGGCTGAACACAGATGATAATAACACATCTTCAAAAAGCAGAATTGCAAATACGCTTGATGTAGGCGCCATGCTTTTAAAATAACAGAACGTGGCAGAGTTATGAGCGTGGAGATTTTGGGGGTGGATGACTTTGTATTCACCTAGTTCCCGCCCTCCTTGCATTTCCTGTCGTTTAGAAACAGTCAGATATATTTGGATGCCCCTGTGTGGTTCCTGCCGGGAAGCTAATTGCCGCTTCTACCCTAAACAAGCATCATTCAAGACATGATCTCTTTGAAGACACCTTGAAAATTCCCCTTGAGTGACATATTTATATTTTCTGCTCAGCGGCAGACGGGGCTTCTTGAAACAGCTGTGCGCTTTTTTTTTTTCCCTCCCTGTTTTTTCCCATTCATTCAACTATCGAGTATTTTGAGTGTCTAGTTTGAATGGGGGTGTTATGTAGGACACCCATAATTCAGAAAAAGAAGCAGCCATAGATTCCCCTGCAGTACTCTCGAAATGTAGTGCTAGCTGCTAAACCAGATGCATGCTTTATAAAATTTAGATGAGTAGAAACTAGAAACCAGAGACCCTCACCTGGCAGCAAACCACCAGGCACTACTATCATTGCTCCCACCTTAGGAGGACTTCATGCCAGGCGGTGTGCATTTTCCAAAGTTGACAGGTAGACTAATTGTACAGATAGACCTAATTTTCGACACCTAACAGCTGTACACGACTTTCTGCTTCTTCTCTTGTAGCCACGTCTGCATCCTCAGTGAGTGGGCTGGGCTGGTGATTTGCACTTGCCACGGCAATGTCTGTAGACCGTTGGTATAAACAGAGCCTTGGAAAGGCACGTGCATGCCCCACGTGGCAGGCTCACCTGCAGGAAGACGAGGCTGAGGTCCCCGCAGACCAAGCCACCTGCTTGTCATCCTCACACCCAGGAACGAGCCTGGCCCAATCCCACTCGCTCAGCATCTCAGCATCGCGCGCGAGCTGTAGGCTCGTTCCAAAAGTCAGCGGTGGTACTTATGCTAGGAGTGTGCGTGCGTGCGTGGGTGCGTGCGTGCGTAATTAACTTTCTAAAAATCTTGGCCCGTGAATATTGGGTGCATTTTCTGTGTACATGTTTTATGAACAAAGCATTCTTGCCTCACTTTGCAAATTAGTATTTACTGTAATTTCCGTCATCCCCACAGTCCACCACGTTAGTAGGAATATCTCCCTAATGTTACGCAAGAATGTTGTGCAGCCCGATGCCCCTAAATTGCCAAGCTTCACACAGACGGCGCCCTGAGGTCTCTCTGGCAGCAAACGCCAACGCAGTTCGCAATACCCTGCACATGTCACTGATGAAGGAGTTGGCAGCTGTGATTTACAATTTCTCATTTCCGAGATAGTATGGTATTATGCTAGTTTTATCCCGTCTGATGGTTTACAAACTATTCATTGTCGAGTGAAGTGCTATTTCATACGGGTAAATGACCAATGGAGTTGAAAACAGTATTTCTGCAGAAGGTAATTACCTACGTGGAACAAAAAGATGGATTCACACACAGCCGAAAGGGGTATTTTTCGTTTATTAAAAGCTGCGTACTTGTGGCAGCCAGCTTGGAGGCCAGGTGTCTCATGGATGTGTGTCAACGTAAAAAGTGTAATTAGAGTAAAGAAATCCTATTCCACAGGCCCTCAAAATCAGATTTCACTTTCTCGTTCCACAAGTGTGTTCTGCGTGGGGAAATGCATCGTGTGATTATGCGGCGGGTCAACACCTGAAAGTGTGGTGTTATAAGTGCTTTACAATGAGAAAGACATTGAGAAGTAAGTTCTGTGCTACGATTATCCATTATTCATGGTTTTTTTTTAATTTAAGAGATTGAAACATACACTATCAATGTGATATTATGAATTTTCCTTAAAATCTTATCAGGGAGGAAACACCACTAGAGGTGGCCGACCGTACACATTTTCAGGACATGCAGTGCACGTGGACAAAAAAAGGACACAAGGAGAAAGTCAGAAAAGAAGCAAAAACACCTAACTACAAAAGGAAGAATGGAACAAAATGGTTAATTCCAGGCAAAAAGCGCTGCCGGGAGGCCGTGGGCAGGAAGCAAATGTGCCCGGGAGGAATTCATCAACAATCGCAATTCACAGCGTGCCTGGCGACATCGCCAGACTGCCCAGCGCTGGAAGGCACAGCCATCGCAAAAACTGGGGAACGATTCAAGGCCATTTGGAGATCGCTGGGAATCTGATGAGGTTCGAGGAAAAGTAGGAACACCGACAAAACCCATTAATTGGAAATCATCTACTTCGTACACGGGAATTCATGTCATTGAGCATTCGAGGTGCCCATTAACTCACACACAACAGCAGGCAGGCGACGGTGGGCATTTATAACCTTTGAAGGCAACTTCGGATCGATTCACAGCCCTCCGGAAAATGGAAAAATACGCAGGAGAGCAAGCCAAGGCTTTCCTTAGTTGATGTGTCTTTTCCTTGAATTAACCAGGCACCCGTCATTTATTTTGGGTTTCCCCGCTCCCAGAGATGAATGAAAATGCGTGTTTCCAAATGTTTTACTGACTTCAGTAACGATCGGTTTTATTCATTTCAAGCCATTTATGGAGCTGCTTGTGAGGAGCAGAGGGATTCGAGCATAAATATGGTATCTGGGAATCGGCAGGCACACCTCCCTCTGCACAGATTTGCAAACGCGGCACATTGGGCAAGCGGGGAACTAACACTTGTTTACAAATCACAATCGTGTTTGTTTTGATGGAAATAGCAGTGGGTGAGAACATGGTGTCGTGAGAGAGCCTGATGGAATAGGTTGTATCTACGGTAGAAATGCGATCATTTTAAGTTACCGAGCACGGATTTCAAAACCATCACAAACTAGCTTTGCCTTGGCCTCATGGCTCACGGTTGGAACACGGTCCGGTGCACCCAAGGGCTGCAGGTCCCCTTCCAGGTTGGGGCACATTCCTCGGTTGAGGGTTTGATTCCTGCTCATTTGGGAGGAAGGATATTGACATTTCTCTCTCCCATCGATGTCTGCGTCTCGCTTTCTCTCTCTCCTTCTCTGTAAAATGAATAAATGTGTGCTCAAGTAAAGACTTTGAAAAATGTCTTTAAGAAATCGAGGTCTTAAAATATTGAAGCTGGTCTCACTCAGTATCTGCACAGGAACGTGAGGAAAGCATTCGACGTACAGAAAATTACCAGCATAATGGGCATCGAGGAGACAGACCCGGGTTGCCTTCGCAATTTCGGGGAAGCTATTTTTAACCAAAGTTGAGAGACGGTCGAAGAAGAACAAGTCAAAATAAAGACACAGCGAGGAAGAAAGTTTACTGCCGACAACTACTTATGATCAAACTGTACGCACGTTCTCATCAAAGTGAAATTTTTTCCCTCTGGGTTGTAACATATGGAGCACGATGAAAATGAGAGAACCTGAAGCACTTAAAAATGATTTCTTTCTTCCGGCCAGAGGTTACTAAACTCGAATGTTCCTATGCTTTATTTTTCTCGTCTTGAAGAGTAAATGGATATGGTCTAAAATGCTTACTCCGACCATCAGTATTTCGAGTATATTCCTTAAAGTTATAAAAGTCAGCCTTAGACAAATTAAAATAGAAAAATAATGTTATGCCCTTCTTAAATATGTTGAGTTTGGAAACTGGAACAAGTGATACGTCATTTTCAAATGTCTTCTCCCACATCACGGCAGTCTTTTCCTCCATGACATCCTGTGTTTAAGGAAGTTCCTTTTTTAATCTAATTATATGTCCTGATTTTCCCATTCTCAAGATTTTTTATTTTTAGGAAAGAACTAAGAATGCCCATAGTTTTGAATAGTTAGGACTTCACTTCTACTTAATTGTAAGAGTCACAATTGGGAACACCGTGAAATCTTTTATAATAGAATGTGTATTTAATGAGTTATGACTTGTTCTTATCCAATCATTATAATCAAAAATATTTTACGGACATAGAAATATATGTGATTGCAGGACAAAGTATATAATACTTGGATTACATATTATATGTTTTATTCATTATAATTCACATAGACTAGGCACGTAGAACACACAGCGGTAGGGGAAAGTAGGCTTACAGTTGTCATACAAATAAATAATACAATCATTAGGAAATAAATAACCCAAGAATAAACGTCTGGGTACTCACAAGTGTAAATCTACTTTTTCCCACCCTTGTATGTGAGGAAAATAAATATTATGTACTTTTACTTTGATATTTTCTACAATGCACATATATCACTTCTGTTTTTCAAAATATACTAAAGATTAAATTAGGGACAACAAATGTTCGAGATATGTAACATATTTCCCACCATGTCCCGCACGGGTGTTAGAAATCTCCACGTCCTCTTTCTTTAAAGGACTCCAAAGTTATTTACAACTTCTCTCTATCAAAGTTGCTGTACAAACTTCCCTAATTAACTCTGAGATAATAAGGGTTTAGAAGGCGTCATTAAATCCAAGAGTGAACCGAGACTCACCTCCCCTACCCGTGAAAATGCGGACATGAAAAAAAAAAAATACAGCATAGCTGTTTTGAGAATAAAACAGCAAACCACAGTGCACATCCCATTTCGTTAGAAGTATTACATAAAAATATAGAAAGGGAGAAAATCTTTTACCACCTGCTATAAAGTGCCATATGCTATATTTTCAGAAAAATAACCATAAAAATTTAATTACAGTCAACAATAAATCCAACTTGACAAAGTTAGTAACAACTTTCACGCGGTAATGTTTTAAATTTAAAGTACTTACTCACTTAAGAAGCATCCCACGTTTATAGGATTATATGTGGATTCCAAAAAATTAGCCAGGTATTTCACAGTTACGATACATTCACGGGGGAAATAGCATAAAAACTAAACTAAACAACAATGACATATATTTATCTACATACTATCTAGGACAGTCTCCTTTGTGATAGAACATTTAAATTTCACAAATGTGTGTCATTTATGTATTTTTCGATATTATTAATGCTATTACCTGGAATGTGTGATTTTCAAATCAACGTGCAGAGGCATGTCGGGAGTCCTGTAAAACAGAAAATAGTTTACCCTCAAATATTGCAGATCTGGCAGAAATTCTTGCTGCAAGGCCTCCAGAGAGTTGAAGAAAAGAGTGTCCAAGTTACTACTCGTTGAGTAGACACATGTATGGATGACCACTCGCTGGGGAGAAATTTGTAAGGATCACTCGGAGTCGCCTTACGTATTAATCTGAGGGAAACAAAGTAGCAGCAAGCCAAGAATAACAGCAAAAGGACTCGGATACATTTTACAGAGCAGTCTTTTTCCTCCCTTGAAATCACCGTGAAATCAAATTCTGATGTCTACACGGTTTTTGGGGTCAACGGGATGCTGACCTGTCCCTTGCTTTGGGATTTTAAGAATTTATTGCTTTCCCTTGCTCCCGTGCCCTGTCACAAAAATGACCTTGTATTGTTCTAGCCCTATGACTTACGTTAGAAGCTGGACAGTTTTCCGTGCTTTGCACGGTGAACACGGTAACGTAGTTTTCTCTAACGAATAAGCTTGCGGCTCTAATCCAGAGAGTATGCGTGCTCGGTCAGGAGGAATTTATGGGTCATACCCTCCACTTTCCTCCTGCTGTTGTGAAGGCTTATTTATTACCACCAATATTGTTAATTCTGTGTACACACTTGTTGTATTGGCAGAACTAATCTTTATTTCCCTTAAGCATTTTTTTTTTTTTGGTCAGTAGTTTTACTCTGAAAACTCAATTGCTCAGCAGGGAAATTAGAAAGCTCGAATTCAGGTATAAAATAGATGAACCGTTGCCATTGTGAATTTTTTTTCAGCATTTCCTGAAACTTAGTGTTTTTTAGAGACAAATGAAAGTTGAGAATAAATATTTTACTAAACTCAAGTAAAGAGAGTTGATAAATAACAAACTACAGTTTTAGAATAAAAGTCTTTTATAAAGGTGTAGATATTTTATCATGCTAGTGCACATACCTAAGTTTTTACAGTGAATTTTTAAAAACGAGGAAGGCGTTGAATAATTTTTAGCGGACTGAAGAATGCACGGCTCATCCTGAGTGTTGACATCTTCACTGAAGTGTTTGTAATGTAAAAATATGAAGCCTCCTGAAATTTATCTCTGGATCGCCCAAGAACCACAATGAAAGCCGGAGGAAGGTTTCTGTGGAGACCGATGACGGCGATGAGGTGTCGCGGACGTGACAAGGATGAGGAATTGCTAGGAAAATCTTGATAAAAAAATACGGACAGCTTGCACCGCGGGGAATTGCCGCCATTACTCAGCAGCATGTGGCGACACAGCCACCCTTGCAAGGTGACGCAGTTTCAAGACAAAGATGCAGATGTCCCTCGACGGAGGGGCAAACGCAGCATCACAGAAAGACAGCCTCTTTCCATATAAACAATGTAACCTAACATCGACCCTCTCCCACCGAGCACAAAAGCCAATTTATCCTAGAACTCACTCCGGAACTGTGTTTTGAAAGGTTTTCCTTTGTGCCCACAAGTAGCTTTCAATGTTGACTCCCAATGAAAGAGCAGAAAACTCGGATGTAAGGGAGGAAATTGTTCATCCTCACGAAACAAAGTGTTTTTTTTTATAGGTACCCTGAAATATTTTAAGCAAGGGGGTTTTGCTGATGTTATGTTCTTTAAATCAACGGCATTTGCCTGATTTTGTGCTGGGGCGGCGTGGAAGAAGGGGGTCCACAGTAAATACCTGTAACACTGTGATAAGAAATCTCTATCTGGTCCTTATTCCAGTTTCTGGCAAAGGGCCCTTAAACCACTTGGAATGTTCAGAGAGGAGTGCCAAGAAGGTGTCATTTGTCATGTTAATGAAGCAACTTTCCGAATGCACCTAAGGATGGGGCTGGCGGCCAGGGGATCCAACCCTGTACTTCAAGGTCTGAAAGCTTCAATCCCCCACCCCTATCTCCTTGGAGGAGGAGGGGCTAGAAGTTGAGCTAATCACCGATAGGCCATCATTTCATCAATCGTGACAATGTCATGAAGCCTTCATGAAACCCCAAAGGCTGGGGTTCGGAAAGCTTCCAGGTTGATGAATGCGTGAAGATTGGAGCTGAGCGGGGACTTGAAGAAGGCAAGGAAGCTTTGTGCTTTCCGCCTACCTTGCCCCTAGGCGTGGCTTCCATCTGCTCTCTTTTTATGATAATCAGGTGACCTAATCAGTAACTTATGTCTCCAGTTCGGTCCACCACTGTAGTGGGTGGGAGGGAACCTCCAATGTAGAGCCAATCAGACAGAAGCACAGGGGACCACGTGAACTGGTGGTGGCTTTCTGAAGGATGGGGACTCGTCTTGTAGGACAGAGCCTTATACCCGTGCTGATGGGTGTCAGAACAGAATCCACTTCCCCCTGACCACACCTTGGGATTAACCTCATTAACATAACAAAAGACACTCTGGATAAATCCTTGAAAACGCTAAATGCTATTTTTCCTTTTTCTTTCATATCCTTCTTACCCCTCTGGCCAGAGGGTTCCATTGCTACTTTTATTGGTTTTACAACTTAGTTGGTTTCTCCAAAGTTTACTTGGAAGGCAGGCGATGGGGAATTCGATTTTAAAAAACAAAACTTGTTCCTACTGGTCCTGCAAAGCCTGCCTTCAGAGGCCCATTCATCAGCGGTTGGAAGCAGCAGGCCCTTCTTGGAGCTGAAAGTCTCAGTTTGTTTAATAGTTAGCGGGGGCAAAATTGCATCTCATCCTGGCCACGGTTTGAAAGTTAATAAAACGCCACAGAGGTTCGAGATTGAAATGGGAAATGAATAAACGGGAATGCATCCAGGGTGGCTGTGAGCTCCCATTCCATTTGGAGCATTTAAACAATTTATTAGCGATTCAATAACTCATTAAGGAGAAATGTGTTGTCTCGCACTAAAGGTGCGGAATGAAAGGACTGTTAAAATCCTGCATTCCGCTTTCGCATAATCTTACTGAGAAGCTGTGATTAGCTTCGTGTCTCTATATATTACAAATATAAGTGTTAACATATTTATCCAGTTAACATGCCTTCTATGAATAGCGTCAGGTCACTGTAGAAAGGGCTAGTTTGCCTGGTGCAAGCAGCCAATGACAGACTTGGGGTATAGAGGAAGAAAAAACACAATTGTTGTATATCACCACGCCACGGAGGCACCCCAAGGCCTCATCTACGGGCGGTTGGTTCGAAAGGTGGAAATCAATGATGTGTCTGTTCAACGCACGATCAGATTCTAGTTATCTTCCCGTTGGGTGGAGCTGAACTCACACACCAATATTTTAGGACTTCTGGTCAACCCGGCAGCACCACGGGGTGTGGGAATGATATGAGGTGGTCGAAAATTGTTTGCTGTTTTCTATCTGGGGAGCATTCTTAGTGTCTGTATGGACAACACCAGGTGTGTTATGTGGGATTCCAAGGGAGAAACTGGTGCTCAAGGCGCCGAGTCCTGTCTCAGAAAATCAACGTAGGTGGATATAAAGAAATGGGACTCACGTTTGGTTCTTGCAAAGAATAAGCTGGCGCCCAGGGGAGGGTGCTTTCCTGAGAATGGATTCTGGCTTCGATAACATATTTGTACACATCACACGTTAATATGTTAAGTTGGTGACCCTATTGATACGTCAATCCATCTGTTTATGCATGTCCACGGATAAAATGGAATTTTGAATCATTACCTTGTATTTGCTCTATTGTACAAATGAATACAAGTAACCCGTAAGGAACGTCAGCAAGAAAAATCATCTAAGCAAAGTTGGATCGCTCAGACACAAGTTCCATAAACATCAGGAAAACCACAAGTCCATGGCTAATAAATAGCAGTAGGTTAGGGAATAGATTCTGCAAGACCACACATTTCTCAATGGCAGCTTTGGAGACGAGCAAGGGGCCCAAACCTTGTCATCGTTTGGAAATGCTTGTCTACATTTTAAAATCTAACACAGGGAGTTGTCCGCCATCAAGTTAAAAATCCGCTGGGTTGAGGTGCCGGTAACGAAGTCAACACAAAGTGAATGAACTAAGTGTGATGTGAACTCATGTCAAAGGGTCAGGCATCTGGACCTTTTGAAGAAAGCAAATGGCGTTTATCTGCACCACGAATTGAGGTGGTAGCATCTACACATAAGAAGGGGAGCACCGATGACAAAACATAGCAAATGAAAGGCACGGAACCAAATTGTCGCCTCTTATCAAAAGTTAACGTTAATTCACTGGTTGATTCTTGCATGTGCCCCGCCCAAGGACTGAACCCACAACCTTGGTGTATCGCGATGATGTTCTAACCCCCTGAGCTATCTTGCCAGGGCAACAACAAGTGAATCTGCTCTCTCTTGCTCTCTCTCTCTCTTTCCTTCCCTCCCTCTCTCTCTCTCTCCCTCCCTCCCTCTGTACTTCTAAAAAAAGCAATCAATAAAAAATATTAATGTGAAATACCTCCGTTTACAAGCATAGTAATGACCTTTCCGCAGCTTGGTATATTTTATTGTGGATAGCTGTGTTCTGTACTCTCCCTGCAGACTTATTTTTTAACCACTGCCTTCTCTTTCTGTGCTTCACCAACCATCAATATTCTCATAATGCAAGAGGAACAGTGGGGCCAGTCACAGCTTCCTGCCAATCTCTGATATTTTTATCTCTTGAACATGTTGCCCTCAGGTTAGAGTTTTTTAGAAGATTCTTCAGAGGGGGAATTGGTTAGAGTCAGCCGTTTGGAACTGAGACATTCTGAAACCGGAAAAGACACCAGTGTTTGGGCTGCCTGTCACAACCAGACACAATCAGCAAGGACAGCAACTGAATCTCTGTGGGCACTTTATTCAGATGGCCGGAGACCTGAGAGATGGTGGGTTCATTCCCTAACAGACCATCTTCCTTCTCTTTTCAGGCCAGACTTTTTGTAACAGGGAATAAACAAGGTGCGGTGAGGGCTTTGAAATTCAGGGAGGATTGGGTGAAAGAAGCTGCAACATTCCTGCCCTGGGCAGTTAGCAGTTCCCAGGGGCAGGTGGCGTCTGTCTCTCCCTGGGACACAAAGGCCCGGATGCCTCCAATTTGTCCCCAGGTGGTAATCCGTAGCAGTGCCCCAGGAGGTCAGCTGTTTTCCCAGGAACCAGGACCGGCCTTATCTGTAGTTTCTGAAACAAAAGCTTTAACATATACATTATTTGCCAGGTTTATAACTACCTTAAACTAACATTTTCCAATGCTTCAGTCCCCTATCAATTCCAGGTCATAGATAAGTTGAATTTTGAATCTTGTACCTCAGGGAGCGGAAACTCCTAAGTGGATAAAGTTCTCTTGGCATTTTGGACAATCATGCCTGACAGCAATTGTAATCTTCCCTGTATGTTAGTATCAATGAGCAGTCGTGAGTATAAGGGAGGGATCTGAGCACAAAATAACAGAAACTCCCTAAGAATATAAATAACAGGTGATTGGGAAGCATTATTAGCGTTTTAGGTAACACCTACCATAGAGCAATTGACTAAATTGTTGTTAGAAAAACACTGGCGTAGAAAAACACACCGTTACACACTTTGGAAGTTTTCACCAAGATAGGCCTGTCACTATAGAGAAAAATAATGAAATTAGAGACAGGCAGTAATTTAGGGGATTTTGATGACATTGCTTTGTTTGCTCACATTGATGGGACAACTCTCTACAATTACCTGTTTGACCTGATTTTACCATCTTAGAAAGAACATCTCTCTCTCTCTCTCTTTCTGTCTCTCTCTCAAATGATTTCTCCGTTTTATAAGCTCTGTAAGCAAAACACTATATTTTTCTCTTAAGTCTTCTACATAAGAATACTTCACAGCTTCTAAAGTAAGTGTCTCTGATCCTATATTCATGGACACCGTCATGTTACATGTGTCCAAAGCCATAGAATGGACAACACAGGCTTGAACTGTAATGCACTTCATGGGCTCTGGGTGATCCCTAATTGTTTGCCATAGCTTTATCAGTTGTAACCAACGTACCACCTTGCGGGGGACACTGAAAACCGGGAAGCCTGTGCGTGTGTAAGTCAGGGATATACTCATTTACCTCCCCTCAGTTTTGCTATAAACCTAAAACTGGTCTAAAAATAAAGTCTGTTCAGAAAAGAAAAAGAAATGGAAAAGCAGGATGCATCTTCTTCCAAAGGACAAGCAGATGGGACAGTGCAGTCCAGTCCCTGCCCCCAGCTGTTATTATCTTTGTGCCCCACGAAGTGTCCTGAACACAAAATCTGGCCTGATCAATAAATAGGTTGTGGGTTTGTTACTCTTCCAGAATGCACAACCCCCAAGACCCGGATGCAGATCCTCTGCCTGCACTAAAACCTCTTCTCAAATTAGCTCTCTCCCAGCCTGAGGAAGCTGGTCCCACCCCTGCACCCCTCTTTCCTGAGGGCCCTGTGTGCGACACCCTGGTCTGGTCCTCAGCAGCAGCTCTTGATCAAAGATGCCTTTTATCAAGTGGTTTTAATGCTGTCCTTCCACAGAACTCCTGTCGTCGCCCGTCAGCTCAGGTTAATGCAACTTTGGTTCCGTCACAAAAGGTTCACTTCTTCCCTTGAGCTCTCTCTTTCTCTCAGACAATGGGGGCTGTTCCCTTTAATGGAGCGTCATTGTCAGGCATCATTCGAGACGAAATGTTCCCCTGTTGGAGTCTTCTCTCCTGCCCGTAGGAGAAGCAGGTGACGAAATGTAACCTTTCCCCATCAAGGACACATTGAAGCTTGACACCAGGTGAAGCTTGGGTAACGAACGATGCAGTACGGCAGGCTCCCATCTCATTTGTGAAATTAAATGTCAGGTGAATGTGCCCCTCACAGCGACTCACCGTGGAGTCTGGGATGAGAAGTGGCCTTGGTGGGTGGACAGACGTTTCCAGCAGTCACTTCCAAATTCAGAGGGGCGAAAACGATGTTCACGATGACAACGACCCCCGATTTTATGGCACCTGACATCCGGGAGGGTCATAAAGTGCTTGACAACTCCGCAACCGCAAATGAATATGAGCATCATCTCCCGTCCAAGGGAAGCGTCTCGGCTGTTTAACACAGCCCTGCAAAATCACGCAACGATTTGGGGAAGACACTGCAAAACCGGTCGAATGCGCAAACGACGCAGACAGAGACGAGGTCGATGAGCAAGCTGCTAAAGGTTCAGCATCAGGAAAGATGTTTTCCCCCCAAGTCTGTCGGAATCTGGTGAACATAAAAATGTTGCCCTCCGGCACGGAGACTCAGAAATGAAGAGAGAATGGGAAAACAGGAAGCCACCTGGCGAGCTGCGGCAGATGCCGTTCTCAGCTGTGACTCGGGGGAATGCATCAACCTACCTCACGGTACTCGGTGCCCGTCGGAATCAGATCTGCACAAGGGAGTCAGCCGAGTGGGGTTAGAAGACGGAGCGGTTACCAGCAAGCATTTCACACATGGGCGTCCCAGTCACTAAACCACTGCCATTCTCAAGGGAACAGATTTCGGTGATCTGAATCGGATCTATTACGAGAGTTTACATCACGTAACCACCTCTACAGTCATGGGGAAAAATATCAATTTGATTGCTACGTAACTTTGTGTATTGATAGAGAATATGCTAGTTTTAGGTTTCTTTCCTCTATTAATATTCTGGTTTTGCTGACAGACATACACTGTACGTGACTATTTTGTTACTCTAGCATGGTGTATCAGTCATAAACATTGCTTATTTGGGATTTCCTGTCTCTGTGTGAAGGCTCTAAGCTCTACGTATTTTACAAAGTAAGGTTTCTGAATCTGCATAGTTGAGGACTGGTTCCTATAAAAGAATCAATCCTTGGGAAATGTCCATGTGAGCCCTCATGCCTGTCTTTGTTTTTACACGCTTGTTCACGTAGCCAAAAATCCTATATCGTATGCCTAACAAGCATCACTGAAATGCAGGAAGGCAGAGTGAAGTTCTCATCCTGGCCGGGGGCTCAGTTGCTTGGAGCATCATCCTGTACACTGACATGTTGCGGGTTCGATCCCCGGTCAGGGCACGTACTAGAGCCAACTGATGGACGTTTCTCTTTAAGTATCTGTCTAGCTACCTACCTAGCTACCTAGCTACCTATCTCTACACCTATTTCTACCTCTCTCTCCCTTCCTCTTTCTCTAAAATCTTCAGGTGAGAATTTAAAATATATATATAAAAGAATGAAGTTCTCTTGCACAAGTAGAAGTTATCACGTAGCAGATACTTTACTTAAACCGTGTTGAATCCGGACAATTCTTTGATTCTTTGTACTTTTTGATATAAGTATTATATTCAACATTATTTAAACCCACAGACTTTGAGAAAATATGTCATTTTCCAGTGCATTCAAGTCATTCAGTTGAAGGTAGGGATATAATTCATCAGTTCATGTTGGTGACTGCTTCCTAGTGAAGACATTTATATATATATATATATTTTTATACTTTTTATATTTACATAAACTATAAATATATATATTTGAGACTTCAGAAGTGTTCACACGTGTGCAGCTCTTGCTTTTCCCCACGTTCGTGCCGTGCCATAGACTTTCCCACACAAGCCTGGCGAGCTAGCCCATCACTACTGGTTTAAACACTGTGGTTTCTCACTGAACGTGGCTCGGTGTCTTTGTGGAACACGAACGGCCTGCGTGTGGGTCGGCCTGTCTCTCAGCTGTCCATGCAAACACTATACATGTCCTGATTTTCCAAGTTTACATTAAAAATTTAAACTCCTTAACATTACGTGAATTCCTCTAACTTTCTTCTTTTAAATTCTGTTATCCCCCCAAATGGGTAAGTATCAATAATATAAAAAATGTATTGACTTACAACTCGATACATTTTTAACATTATTTATACGATTACTATATACAGGGACTGGCACAAATAATGCCCCCTTTTTATGATGAAATCTTTTATTACAGAATCATAGGCATGTAATTCTGTTATGGAACAATATCACACTCAGGCATACCATAGAACATGTTAGGTGAAATGTTCAAAGGAGAACGATAAGTTATTACCCCCATAGTATCACCCTACCCACCCCACTCAAGCAGGCCTTCTGTTGGACTCAGTATGTTTTTAAACATTATTTATGTGTTGTTTTATATATTATATATTGCAATTGCAGCTTAATAAATATTAACATTGTTTATATTGACTCATTATATATACACATTACATGTATATTATTTGTACTAATATGCATGTTTACCTCCTCATGTCTATGTAGAATACTTCTGTAAGCACTTGGTCCCCTCCTTCTGGCAACTTACCTTCAGGTACATCAATCAGCATCCAGTCAGGAGACCCGGAAGCCCACTCTGTGTTTCCATAGGGGGATTTGACGCATGGGACTGACTGCAGACGTCACCAAACCCTGAAAGCACCGCACAGGGTCCCTGGGTGTCAGGGACAGTGGGCAAAGCGAGAGGCTCACATCACAGGCACTAGAACAAGCCATGAGGATGGGCTCAGGCAGAACTCAGAGGACCCCTGTCACTGCTGGAATACTGGTGTGGGTGACAAGAATGAGGTGGGAATCTGCCGGGAACAATAGGTGCACTGGGGCAACAGAAAGAAAAAGGATGCTCTTTGCTGGCCTTCCCAACTTCCAGGTTCCCTTTACTGCCTACCCCCCACTAACATAGACAGGGGAAGTGCAAGGTCAAGTCCTAGCTTCAACCATCAGGGGAATGGAAGGGTTGTAGAGAAGCTTCAGGTAGACCAGTTGGCCATCTTCTTGGCGTCCGTCCACCAATCAAGTCAAGTTTTTTGGTTCTGTGTCACCTGAATAATCAGGAAAGAACACCACTTGAAAGAAACTGTCTCCTGAGGTTGTCATGCACCATAGCTGCAGATGCGACTGGAGAGGACGTTAAGAAGGTCACAGTGAAGACAATGACACCCTACGATGAGGAATTTCATCCCAGAACTCCTGGTGCTAAGGGGGCACCTCTCGGACAGAGCTGTTATTTTCTGTGAAAACACGCAGCAAAGTTCTGTAGATCTATGGTCACAGCTGAACTGTTTATGTCCCACTCTTTGCATATTTACCCATTCGTTTCTTGCTTCTCATTGCAGAAAAATAAATGTTAGCAAATCCATAATAAGACGAGGCTCGAGTTTTCAGATGCTGCAGAAAAATCGAACCACAGCAAAGGCCTGCAAAGCAAATCACCAAAAAGAACTTTTCCCATCAGCTTTATTATTTTGGAGGGATATGAATACTGTTACGGCTCCTTGGGAACTTTGTAAGTCATAACGTTAAAGATAGGACAGCCCTGGCTGGTGTGGCTCGGTGGATTGAGTGCCACCCTGCAAACCAAAGGGTCGCCGGTTTGATTCCCAGTCAGGGCACATGCCTGGGTTGTGGGCCAGGTCCCCAGTAGGGGGCGCATGAGAGGCAACCACACAGTGATGTTTCTCTCCCTCTCTTTGGCCCTCCTTTCTCCTCACTCTAAAAATAAAGAAATAAAATATTCTTTAATAAAAGTTAGGAAAACAGCATAAAGCCACTTTGAAAGATGAGTTAAAGGTCTTCCATTCAGAGAAGAAATCCACTTTGAAGTGAGATGGTGGACTTTTTTCATCTCTTTTCTGCTGGAGTGGTTTGTATTTGATTCGCGCTAATAACACCCTGACCTCCATCTGGGATGATGGGCACCTGGGATGATGCGTGTTTTCTCCCCAAATTGAACTTTGATAGATGTTTTTCATCGTCTAATTTGGAATTCAGGGAACATTAGGTTTGTTTTCCTCTGAAATCTGGCTTCTGAGAAAGGTAGTCATGGAGAAATGAATTGCTAAAGCCCCTGGCAAAAGAGACAGAAGTGCCTGTCAACAACTGTGCCCCTTAAAATGCAAAAATCCATCCCTTATTGATCTGAGGAATTAAATCTAGTTTGCACACATTTCATAAAAATGTGAAGATTTTCAGCCATCTGCGAGGTAATTCCTCCTCTGCACGTTCAGCCTTCTATCAGTCCTTTCAACAGGCAGGGCCGCCACCCTCGCCTCCAAAACACAGGATGTTTTCATTTCTAATTAAGCTACTTAGAAATGGGGAAAAGTAGAAATATGATTATGATAAATTGTGCAGTTTCAGGCGTGTGGTGCTGGTACCACTGGGGTCTCACTAATCATGTCTTTCCTTTCCGCACCGCCTTTTGTGCTCTGGGTTCTCATGGGAGTCGTGCGTCTCACTTCGGCAAAGAGTGTGAACATGTGAAGAAAGGTAAGGATTTCTGTTTTGAATATTAGTGGGGAAACCGGATGTGGTCTCTCTGAGTTAAATGTCCCAAAACAAAGAAAATGTCTGAGAAGTGTCTGTTGGAAAATTAGTTTCCCTATAACTTGGGATTTTTCACAACTGAAGGTCCAAATTTCCATGAAATGTAAGACCACATTTTTACGAACATTTGTTCGAAGAATAGGAAGCGAGGTGATAGGTGGATGGTCTGCATGTAGAGCAGAGAAGTGCCCCCCTACATCGCACACAAAAATATCATCCTATATGGAGATCGTGTTCCCATAAGTCCAGACTACATTTCTGTGGCCAGGACACAACACTCAATAACACCGGTGTTGGCACAGCCTTTCTACAACGACCAAACGTGGTTGAGGGCACTGTGTCCCTCAGACAAACACAGTGGAAACAGCAGTTTCCTGGAGGCGGGCTAGGGCAGGAAAAAGGGAAGCTCTCGCTTTGATTGATGACCGGCCAGGTTCTTCTTGCAGTTGAGGTGTATTCCAAATACTGTGTGTTAGGTGAAATCATCCAGCAACACCTAAGGAGTCCATTCCACCGGGAATGTCCCTTTGATTGTACCGAATTTACAAAAATGAATACAGCTCGCTTCCTGATGTCGTGACTGCCCACGTACTGTTGTGTTCAGACCCTGCGAAACCAGGAGGGTCTGACTTTTTCAGAAACGTTTTGTAGCAACAGAAAGCACAGGTAACTGAGGGGGAAATGGCGATTAAGTGTACTTATCAGGCAGGGGAAGAGCTCAGAATGAGAAGAACCAAGCCGAGGGACGCATCACCTGCAGCCGGTTTGCGATTTGGAAGATGCACCCTTGGCCGCAGAGCAGCTGTGCATCCACCCATCCATGTTTTCCATGAGGGGCACGTGGCCACACGAGATGGTCCACACGGGGAAGGAACAATTCGACTGCCCACTCTTTGCAGAGCGAACATGAGGTGGTGGGAACGCAGGGATTTCTGGGTCTACAGCTGTGTAGTCATTCCCACGTCTCTCACGCCCTCAGCGCTAGGGGCACGGATGGAGTGACCAGTGATGAATCATGGGCATGTCGCAAAGACTTCCAGCACCACAACTTTTTGGCGAAGGAATCCTCACTTTTTAGGGTGTTCATGGGCCAATCTGAGCTAATTTCTGGATCAGAGAAGACCCACAGCCCTCTCTAATACATAAGAGTACAAAATAGGAATGTCAGAATCTGACTAGAAAAGCTTTATAAAGGTGCCCCCACAGCCAGGAGACCAGGAGCTGAGCATGCAGAAAAACGTTAGTTCCCAGCTGTTCACCGTTCTCTCTTTACGTTTCTCTCCCCCTGTGCCTCGCCCACCTTTTTTGGATGCTCCCGAGGATTTTTTAGCTCTGGGGTTTTATTATTTAGCTCGCTCTAGTTTTCACTGTGAGCCTGTTTTCCACATTACCTCATTCCACATCACAGCCCTAATTTCACTAAGCCATAATGTTATAGAACAGACGTGGAGGGGGGGGCAGTGGACAATATACTATTATGGAAAGGACCCCCCTTTTTCTCTCTGGGGGTCCCCCCCACACACCTACTAGGTTCACCTTGCCCACTGGCAGAGGAAGATGTCTCTCAATGCCAGAGACTGGTGAAAAGGAAAGAAATTATTTATTTAAAAATCACACAGACTTAGAGTAATGACTGAATGTCTTCATTAAGATATTAAAGTCCTCTAGAATACCCACAGATGCACAGTCCTTCCCTCTCCCTGTGCCCAGTCTGGGGTGCCGTATCTCAGGAAAAGAAGTAGAAGTCCGTGATTCAGGCTCCCAGCACCATCAGCTGTGTGGCCACCACGGGGTCCCCACTCTGCCGGAGCACCGTGGTCCTCTCTCCCTTCTTCCCCAAAGCCGTGTGGTCCTCTCCTGGTATGGCCGATGCACCTGGCTTTAAATCCCAGCGCCAGTCCCCCTCTGCAGCCCCATTTCCGACTCCTCCTACCATCAGTTACACCTGCCAGCATTCCCTATCCTTCCAGCTTGACTGGGCTGCCACAGTAAGTCCGGGCATGTGTGGCCCCATGGCATGGAGCCGATCCTCTCCAAGCTCTCACACAGGTGCTGTAACCAGGGGGAGTTGCTTCCCAGCTACATCTTGAGTGGAAGTCACTCCCATCCCCCTGGCTCAAAGCATGGCCACAGCTATTTAACATATCCATGAAACCAGTTAAAGGTTATAGACATGTTAAACGACCGTGCCAGAGGTTACCTGCACAGCTGTTATACAAAACAGCTCTGAATGGCCCTGCTCCATGTGTCCCTTCCCCCAGCTCAGGCTCCTGTGGGTGAGGACATCCTATATATATTTCCCTAATATTTCCTGGACACCCTGAGTTCTGGACCCCATTACCAATCCCTATTTGGGGTCCCCCTCTTAGCTGCACCCTGTTACAATAATACATACCATTATAATTAGCACATTCATTCAAATCATCCTTGTAAAAATGTTCAGACTTGGTGATTTTTTTTATCAGTGATGTTCTGTTTTTATCAGGGTTGATATTTTCATACACTTTTATTCAATCGTAACTGGTATCCACCCTCTAATGGTCTCTGTATCCCGGTGAGGATAAAATTGGTAAACACCAGCCTGCTACATCTCCAATATTTGTCCAGAGCAGAAATTGGAGCGGACGGGTCTTTAAGCCTTTTTGGCATCGATCCCATTATTACATGTTCACACAAGGCTACCTACCAAAGAGCTCCTTATGGGAAAAAAAAATAAGACGCATGTGTAATCAATGCCTCCTGGGAAATAAAATAACAATGACGATAGTGCAAAGCATGGGTATATGAAAGGCACAGAAAAATGCAAAACGTGCGATAATGAATAAAAATAAAAGGGAGAAACTTACATTTCCCTCTTCTTTGTAAACAGCCGCTTTCGAAAGCAAACATAACAAATGTAGCTGTTTGCGGTGGAGGCATGAAATGAAGAAGCCCACGTGCTTCCCAAGGTCAAAAGGACGCTCGGTATAATTCCTTCCTGTTCTTGCCCGGTAGCTACTGCGGTGAACTCTGAAGACATTCGAGGCAGAAACTAGCCATTCTTGCCTTCGAAATGCGCAGAGCCCGAATAAATCCCTGTCATCTCCGCGTGAATTGAGACAAATCACAACAATTTCTACCATGAAGAATGGTGATTGCTACAAAATGAAATGCAGACGAGGAGACATTTGCCACACGACACTATAAATCTGAATTTAAACAGCTTCATTATACTTAGTGAAAACCAGGGATTCACTTTGCCTAATTAGATATACTTTGCATAGTAAAATAATTATGGCTTCGTTGATGGATTGAGAGCGTCCCGTTTTTTGATTTCCCCCCCCTAATTTAATTTTTTTGTTTGTTTAAGTCATTCTGTGAGGGAAAGTGCTTGCTCCTTATTTAAGCTGGCAAGAAAGATACGTAACCAGTCACTGTCAGAATCTTCGCATTCGGGGAAAACAAGACGTTTAAGCAGATTTGAATCCCTGGTGCTCTATAGAAACCACCGCGGGATCTAACCTGCAACATCAGCCCGGTATCGATGCAAAGATAGAAAACGTGGACCACAACAAAGATTACCAGATCTTAGAAATTACACGTAGCAGGTTGGCAAGACATTGTCTGCTCGTGATGATTTTGGACACTCAGCTTCGTCGAAAGTTCACATCAACGCGCACGTATCAGAGTAAGACGTTAAGTTCGCTGTGATGCTGTTGACTAAACTTTGACATAATCCAAATTCCACCGTTAATTTAAAGCAGTGCCTTCTTTTTTTTTTTTTTCTTTTTTTTTTTCTTTTTTTCCTGTTTGGGCTAGACGCACTCAGGAGTCCAGAATATATTACAAGTACTTCCTGTTTTCTGTTGTCTCCCTGGCTGTTGGTTCTTCCTGCCAAGTTGTTATAAAAGCCCGTAGCCTCCAGCCACTCTGCAGCTGGGCACAACTGCACCCCGTGGGGACCGATGCCATTATTGTTGTGCGAGATTCTCATGGAAATTTGGCTGCCATCCCGTCTTTCATCAAAGATTTACTGAGTTGCTAGTACATTCCCATTGTTAGGCATACAGATAAGATGGTGGAGCTCTACAGTGGAATGAGAGGTACCCCCCCAAACCCCCCTCACACACACAGGGGATGTGGACATCCTGCCGCATTTGGTGAAAGCAATTAAATGAAGCGCCTACAGATGGCCCCAGGCTGTCAACACACTGAGCTTCCTTGGAGCCTGGGGAAGCCCATGTATTGTGTTTAAACTATTCACGATTCTTCCCGCAGGTCATTTAAACCAGGTGTACCACCAGCTTGCTCGGGCACTAAAACCAAAGTCATATATGAACGAGCTCATTGTATTTTTGTGTGGCTATCATTTGCATTACTGATGACTGATGACGTTAGGCATCTTTTTGAAATTTTAAATGAATTTTCATGTGTGACAAAAATAGTGTGGGAAAGTAACTTTTATTTTATTCACGTGTTTTATTTTTCATTTTATGGAATTAATTAGGGTGGCATGGGTCGATCACATTATATAGGTGTCAGGTGTGCGATTCTATCCCACATCACCTGTGCACTGTACTGTGTGTTCACCATCCCAAGTCCAGGCTCTGTCCACCAGCGTTTCTCCCCCTTCGCCCTCCTCTACCTCCCCCGCCCCATCCCTCTGCTCATCTCCACACTGTCCTCTGTGTCTGTGAAGGGTTTTTTGGCTTAATCTTTTTACCTCTTTCACCCAGCCCCCCAATTCCCTCCCCTTTAACACCTATCCGTCTGCTGCCTGTCGCAGTGAGTCCGTTTCTGTTGGTCGTAGTTTATTCTGTCCACCACGTGCTCAGGAGTGTCTACAGTATCCAACAGGACATCAAAAGCCTGGGTTTAGCAAGCACATGTACCATTTTACTCTACTATAGTCGCTTATTTAGACTCTTAAGAAACAAAACATGGACTCTTTGACTCTGTCCAAGGACGCTTGTTATGTCTTGCCCCACAGAAGTCATCATTATCTTAAAATTTGAACTTTCCAACATTTTTGTAACTGTCCTACGTCTGAATATATCCATACTAATTTCAGTAGAGTATGTGATTTTGAAATGTATACATATTGTAGATACATTTCTCCCATTCAGGTATACATTGTTGAGAAACATTCACGTGGATGCATGGAGATACAACTTGTATGTTGGAACATCTGTCGAGTGTTGAATTATGGAGAATGTATCCTACGACGTACCCATGTTTTTTGACGGACATTTTGGGTCTGCTCTGCGTTTGGGGGTGGACCCCTCTGGCAGGTAATTGTTGCACGGATCCCAGAAATACTGTTGTTCATACGCTGAGAAGTCTTTGCACTATCGTGCTCGCCTTCGTGAAGTGATGATGATGATAACAGTGTACGTAAGACCACGGCTGATAGTCACAGGAACATGAAGCCTGCTTGCTGTTAAGAGTGAGGGGACCACGAAACCGAGGAGTGTTATCTCCTCTACTGACGTAGAAACGCTACGTCCCATTTACAAACTCATCCAGCTTAGAGCAAGCATCAGCCGAAGTTTTCTTTGGCATTGAACTCTCCCCTTAGAGTGAGTTGGGCATTTCACTGTGAACACTGCTTCTCTTTCATCCGCTTCCCTGGGCGGATCACATATGTCTTCTGACAGTGCACTTGGTTGCTTAGAAAGACATGCAAAATTTAGGCACTGGTAGACCTTGAATAATAATAGTTCCTTCTCAAGGGAAGGACTTCACAGAGAAGACAAGGAAATTCGATGTTTTTGAAGGAAGGCCCATCCCGGTTAAGATTTATAAATGATGCTGTTTGCAATTTTTTAAAAGATTTTATTTATTTATTTTTAGAGAGAGGGGAAGGGAGGAGAGAGGGAGAGAAACATCAGTGTGTGGTTGCTTCTCATGCGCCCTCTACTGAGGACTTGGCCAGCAACCCAGGTATGTGCCCTGACTAGGAATCGAACCGGCGACCCTTTGCTTCGCAGGCCAGCGTTCAATCCACTGAGCCACCCCAGCCGGGGCTGAAATTTTTCTACTTTGCAAACTGAAGATTCATTTGGAAAGTGTCCTTGGCCTTTCTTTGGCACTGGAGGAGCCCAGTGGTCTCCGAGGCGAGACAGCTCACCATCTGAAGCACAATGGTTACGGCCCACACAAGGATCGATCCTCTCACTCTGCCCACGGGGCACCCTGCACTCTAAATCCTTTGCAGCAAGCGCTTCTGAAGTGCGTGTTCTCTGTGTGTCTTTGTAAAAGAGAGAATCCTGGGGTTCCCTCACAACAGTGCTTTTGTGGGTCCCTCTGGCTCATGTATTTCCGGCGTCCACCGGGGCCTCCCATCTGATGCCAGTAATTTCCTATTTCCGCAAAAGCTCTGCAGGGGCCCCTCTGCCCTACAGCTGCAATTAGTCTCCTTTATGTTCCTCATCAAAATGACACTGTTATTGATCGTTAACAACAGTATAAGTAGAGGACAGGTAGGTAGAAAGATGCCATTTTTCCAATAGGCTCAAATGAGGGTTACCTGTGACTTTAATCAAAGAATATACTTTTTAGACATAATGCTATTGCACAATGAATAGAATACCGAGTACAGTAAACGTACAGGCCCCGGGAAACCACATAGTTAACGCGATTCACTTTAGTGCAATATTTTCTTTATGGATGTGGCGTAAAACGGAACCCACAAAACCTCCATGGTCTACCTGTATGTATGAAATAACTTAATTACAAATGCAAACACGAACGATGTAATTGATATATTTGACACATATAAACATGTATGTTTATATGTTATATGCATGTTTATTATGTGTGTGTGTGCTGTATATCCATAAACTGTATATGTTTTTATATATATATACAGTTCTCAAATTCCCGCCACCCCAAACATTACAAATCTGTACACACAGCTGGACCCTCATTGACCAGTCTCTGGGATGCACACATTTGGATATCACATGCCTTGAACTTATTTTACCCAGAATAAAGCCACAAAAGTCCAAATGAGTCGAACATCTCAGGAGGAAGGTGGTAGGAGTTCTCCAAACTCCCAAACACTCTGCCTCTTGCATTTCTCAAGCTGGGTAGTTGCCAGCTGTATCTGCACCCCAGACCGGACCCTGAGGCTCATCCTCGGGTCATTTCTCTGTCCCTACGTGTCTCATGCTCAGTTCTGTCCCCTTCAAAGTCCAGCACATGTGATTTGAATGACACATATATTGAAATATATTGAAAAATATATATTATAAACATATATTGAAATAAAGGCCACTGCTTGGTGCTGTCCCTGGACATAAAAGATGACCTGTGTTTTTTGTTTGTTTACTAAATTATGAACAAATTATTTCCCTAACTCTGGCAAAGAGGAACATACCCCTTCAAGGGTTGGTTGGTTGGCTGGTTTCTTGCTGTCTGTGAAGCTGGTGGCATTTCTTTTGTGTAAATATAAGGTTATTTTATACTCAGAGTCTTTTATGTTGGCTTTACATGCATATCAAATTTCTGGGCTACGGTACGTGTCCCATATAACTGTGACTTTCTTCCACCCACAGATGTCCCAGTACTACAAGGAATTGTGGGCTCCATCTATTTACACTTCCAAAACAGACCTCTGTTCTCAGTGTTGCTGTGAATTACGGGAAGGACAGCACGGGTTCCAAAGGATGGAGAGCTAGGTCTGCTTTTGGGGAAACTCACTCATAACCTTGAACTTCAAAAAATGCTGTAAGAACCACTGGAAACAGATGATAAATGGCACCTTTTTACCAGAATCACCTACTGTGCAACATATACTTACTCCTTTTAGGGTATAATTGTGAGATTAATTCGGTTGTTTTAATGGCTTCTATTTTAGCCAGGAGTCAGTCCTTTTAAAGTCTGAGCTGAGGTTTTTTTTAAATCCCCACAGAATTGCCAGAACACAGCAGGTTCTGATGGTGTGCTCCCAAGAGAGGGTTTGTACATCTGGAATTGAGAATAAACTCTTTAAAAGTAATCGTTTTGTCTTGGAAGGAAGCAGGTGCGTAAAGTTACTATAATGACTGTGTTAGAGATGAGGGGAAGGGTAAAAATTGTAGTTTATTCTTAAATTCATCGTCTCCTAAGTTCCTAGGAAAATGTCATGTAAACCCAGGGCCACCAGAGCTTCCTACTCCTAACAAAAACCAACTTAAATTTTTCTTGTGACAATATTCCAAAACGATGAATAATTTAGTAGAAAGTTCCAGAGTAATTTGGGAAATTAAGAATTGTAATCTTTACTTTGGAAAGAGAAACATAGTTAACGAGTTGGATTTGATGAAACAATTCTAAATCCTTGTGAAAAACATTATAGCTTGAAAAGAAGAATTCTATATTAACATCGCTGACGTTTCTCTTCGGAGTTCTGGGGCCGTGAGTGCGGACATGTTTTCGGGCCATTTCTTGGGCTCTTGGATTTTATGTATTCAGCTATAAATGCAAGCCCCATTTAACAAACACGTATTTGGTGCCCGCCATGTGTCCGGGAGCAACGCACAGGAAACGTGTCGTTAATCAAAGTCCAGTGGTGTGCACGCTCGCACACACGCACAACCGCAACACCCAAGCCCGCACACTCACGCGGGGAGTCACACACACAGGACGTAGAGAGTCCCCATCCATTTGCATGACGACAAGTACCATTGCTTTCCCAGCAAGATGCCTCGCGTCACAAACTGTGGCAGGTCCTCGTGCTAAATGTCACCCCTGGAGGTGCTTCTCATGTCTAGTGACAGCCGGCGAAGCGCAACCTATTCCTGGAACCGTCTGCGACACATAATTGGTTTACTGTTGGTCTCAAAATTCAGATATCCCAGCTCCGTCCTCGGAAGGCTTGACTTAGATTCCATTGTAATGTGTATAATCACATTTCCTTTCTGTCTTGTGTGTGTCTTACATCTTCCTCTCCATCCTGCAATTTGCTTCAAAGGATAATATTTGCATCCCTGCAATGAATGGAGAAAACATGTAATTGAATGTAGAACGTATAATTAAATCTCTGTGACAAAAACAGCAGCTTGTTGCTGGCACATCTTGGGTTGAAATCTGTCAACTGACTAGGTAAAGACTTAGCTAGTCACTCCACTTATTAGCTCCGTGAAATCTTAAAGTCGCAAGACTCAATTTCCTCGTCTAAACATTGGACTGACACAAGTAACACGATCATTGACAGGCAGTGAGGAGTGAGCTGGGATGAACACTTAGGAAGCTTAGGCTCATCAGTCTGTGAACAAAACAAAAACATTTGACATTGACGATAACCCTATTCCCGAGAGATACAAATTTAGTATAAGGAAGATTTAGTCAAAGCTGTCCAAATGATTTAGTTATAACTTATCCGATAATAATTCCTTCCATAACATCATGTATGGCCTAACTGTCATAACGCATTCTGAGTGGCTCTAGCTTAGGGAAAACATCATTATGTTTAATTGTACATAGTAGCTCTTGATTTTTGCGAAACTGTCAAGAAGTCCTAATGTTTGGAGCATCGGTATCCGTGCAGGCGACTAAAAGGTGGCAATAGTGCAGTGAAACAATGTATTTGCTCATTCAGTTCTCCTCTGAGCTACATACATTCAGTAATAAACACTTTGTATAGCCCTGCCCAGGTGGCTCAGTGGGTTGGAGCATCGTCCCGCGCACAGCAAGTTTGCGGGTTCGATCCCCAGTCAGGGCACCTGCCTAGGTTGCGGGTTTGATCCCCGGTCGGTGCGTGTAGGAGAAACCAATGGCTGTTTCTCGCTCACGCTGATGTCTCCCTGTCTCTTTCCTGTCCTTTCCCTGTGACATCAATAATGAAATACCCTTGGGTAAGGAGTAAAAAAAAAACCCGTTATGTAAACTATAAAGAGAAATTACAGGTCTCACTTGATGTGACGTCACAATTGACCCCTTGACCTCAGAACAGCTTAACTTGTTGAGTGTGTGAAACCCTCACAGGTGATAATGGTAGGGGACCCGGCAGGGATAACAGGGCTGCATTTCCAAGGGTGTTATGGAACCCAGGGTCTATACTCCCTTTTAGGCACACAGCGGGCGTGATTTTCCTGCCGGGACGCAGCCTGCAGAGCTGAGCAATTGCTCTGGGGGAGGGCACAGCAGCCCCCCGACTCAGAGCCTGGCGCCTGGCAATGGGGCTTTATTACGCTGGCCAAACAGCCCTTTAGAATCATAGCTGGTGCTTACAGCTGTGAGCTGCTATTTCATTATGCAGCTGGGCTGCTTTCCACGGCGATAGTTCCGCTCTCTAGGGCCTTTGGAGTGAACCGATTAAGAAAAGGTAATGAAGAAGCCACCATACTTTGAGAGTTTTGGCATTGTGGGGAAAAGGGCGTACAATGAAGAAGTAGCAATGCCGCTATTCCCTTTGTGTGACCCACAGCCACTGGCTAAGCTGATCGGGAATACACATGTGTTAAGACATTTATTTTTAAGCTGAAGACCAACCTGCTTCACTTGGGGCAAGAATGAAGACGTAATGAGAACAAACGACGGGTGGACCAGAAAAAGGAATTTATGGGAGCGATCAGCCATAATCTTTCTCATCCAGTGACACCGTGTCTCCGAGGGCCACTCAAAGACTATGAAAAATGGTAAACTCGGAAAACTTTCTGCATGAAAATAACTTCACGAATTGGCCATCTGCCCCCTCCAATACTGTGGATGCGAAGAATTCTAATCTCAGTGCCCCCTTCTCTGGTTTCACAAGGATGCTATCATTCTGTGCCAGAATGGGAGGGCCCGGACAACAGTAGGACTGAGAGGGATGGGCTAGAACCAGATAGGTGGGCTGAACAAGTACTCGCTGACTTGTTTCTAACCCTTCTCTACACGCCTGCCCTTATCACCTACCCATCAACCATCTGTCATCTCTTTCTCTATCAGTTATTTCTCTGTTATCCATCCCTCCGTCATCTGTTGGCATTTAAACTTTTCAGTCAGTTTCCAACTTTTCCTATATTTACAGACTCTACACAAAGTACTATCTTTCTGTTTAACACGTTACGGTTTTAATTGCTTCCATGCAGAACTCTTAACCCATTCGGAGCCCATTTTGACGCATGGTGCGAGGTAGGGAATCTATTTCTTTCCAGTTCCCCCGAGACAAGCTATTAAGAAGTCCTCTTTCAATGGTGACGCTTTTATTTTATTGATTCACTTTTCACAGGTGGGTGGGTCCATTCTTGGTCTTGCTCTTCCACGGACAATGACACGGGTGTGGCCCTATTTTACGTTGTAGCAATCCCGGTGTTTCAACGTGGCAGGGCTGGTGCCCTCGCCGAGCCCCGTTCCACCCCAGGCTGGTTAAACATCAGTCATTTTGTCATCCGAACCCAGAGTGCAGATGGTTTAAGGGTCATCTTTCCGCACTGTCGTCAATAGTCCTTTCATTAAAGAACTGATAGTTGTCAATACTTGTCAATAGTCCTTTCATTAAAGTGTCTTCTGTGCCCCTGTCCAGGAGCTCTGCTTCCAGCGAGGATCTCAGCAGTCTGCCTCTGCCCCGGACGTGTCCATTGCTGTAACCTTTTCCACGCTGAGAAAACACCTTTTGGGTTCCCTACGTGGATCCAATTCCCAACCCTCTACTTGACTGACTTGAGCCTCAGCTTGGAGCACTGGCTTTTCTCTACATCATTCCTGGGTCTTGCTTCGTTTCCTGTCTGCAGTGGGCAATTTCTTTACGCACCAGGCCATCAAGTTATCACGTCGATGAGCTGACTTTTCTGAACCGAATCCTCAAAGCGATTCCATGCTCAGGAAACGGTGTTGCTTCTTTGTGTCAAAGGGTGTATGTACCTCCTGAGAAATGTCCATCCACCCGTCGGGCTTAGTTCTTCCTACCTGTTTTCCTTTCGTTACTATCAAACCTTGTTCCCTCTTTGGCTCCATCAAGAAACATTTAAGAGCAGAATATAAGAATCCGCATCCGTTTCTCCTCATGCTTTTATTTTTTCCACACGTCAGCCGTGATCGGTAACGAGCAAACTGGACTTGTCACTTAAAGAAAAATAAAAGCCCTCAGGCAGCCTCAGTACAGAGGATTTCCTGCTTCGGTGGAGAGACGGGAAAGATGTCACCCAGGTGAAAAATAACAAATCAATTGTAAGCTGTGACTTAATCGGAGTGTCTTAGAAAACAGCACGGTTTGGTTTGGTTTGGCAGGCGGATAGTTGCAAGGTCCAAGATCACATCATTAGCTGAGGCCTCAGCGATGAGAGAGGGCATACGGTTACATCCTAGCCCACCCTTTCCAGGTGACCTTTGCCAGACCTTTGGACTGACACACCCTGCTTTCCGGCCTAACTAGACGCTGAGTCACAGCCCGTAATTGACACCTCCTGTTCAAACGGGAATACGACGGTCTCGTTTGTTTTTGGAGGGAAAGAGATTCGGGTGGATTTTCAGGGAAGAAAAGAGTCTGGAATAAAATGCCTTTCTGTGCAATTTAGATGTAACTTTTCTCCGAATGCCTTGTGTAGCTCGCCAAAAATGATTATACCATGTTTAATTGGATTCCATGAATCTTCTTAAATATTTCTGGATTGGGGGAAAAATCTTTAAGGAAGAGCATTAACTCCCTTGGCAGAAAAATGCTGTGATTTTCAGGGGCGTGGGGTGTAGCCTCCTGGTGAAGGAGAGAGGCTCATGTCCCCCCTTCCATCAAACACAGTGTCCAATTCCCTTTGCATTTAGCTAACGACCTAGAAATCCCCGTCTAGTTACCTACCAACGGCAATAACGCAATGAAAACTCATTTGTATTTTTAAAATTAGCCCCTATTTTAATTTCCAGATTGCTAAGTCATGCTGAGTTGTTCAATCAGGGAAATAATAAGAAAAAAAAATAATTGGGACAATTATATAGCCTGTCTTTATTTTTAGGGCAGAAAAAGAATGAATAAGGAACAGGCTGCACACAAAAATTTTTTTAAAGAGGGAGAAGAGAGTTCCTCTGGAGCATAAGCAGCAGGAAACGCCAATCAGACGCTGGTTGATGAGAAAGAGAGAAAAACAATGCGAAAGAGGCTGAAATGGAGAAGGGTTCCTTCAGGCAGGGCAGGTGATAGTAAACATTACCGTTAATGAGGGAGTTATTTTGAAAGTGGAACGTCATTTCTTGCACAAGAATAAAGTGCGAGGGTGTGAAATTATTGCACACACTGGCAAATACCTAAAAGGGAAAAGCAGGCCCATGTGTCCATGGGAAGCACCCACTCAGTGTGCCATCACGTGGAAATTCCTCCCCTTTAACGGCATCAGACACGCCGTGAAACCTGACATGTGCCTTCCTGAAGGTATTAAGTTGTGTGGCCTCTGAGCAGACACATTAAGTGTCATACCCGTTTCTTCATATTACTTCTCTCATGTTTTGGAGACGTATAGAGTCCCACAGATCGGCTAAGAGGGTAGACAAAGGGTGCACACGCCCTCCGCCCTCTGTCCCGTGCTGGGTGCTTGTATGTAACTACAGCACAATGTCAAATATTCGCGGCCATCTGTAACTGCGTCAGTCATGAATTCGTCCCCCGTCACGCAACCTGTGTCCCTTAGGGGACTCGTACCCTCTCTGACTCCTGTGAGCCAGGCGTCTCTTCACTCAGCACGATGCTCTTTGCTGGGGGCTAAAAATATACACCTTTCCTGTCACCTTCTTCTAACGTCTTCTCTCTGGGCTAACGATCAAGTGCTCAGAGATGGGCTCACAGGAGAAGAACCACATGTTAATATATGCACATGAGAATCCACACAGCCGTGATATCCCAAAGATAAGGAGGCCACCTTGGGTGCAGGTGACATCGCGGACAAAGGAGGAAAGGGAGGAACAGGGTCTCAGGTTTCGGAGTGGGTTAGGTGGGTGGTTTACGGGTAGTGGACAAGGAGCAGAAAGCACCTGACAGCTATCTCTTGCTTCGATGGGACACAGAGGTGATATAGCCCCTGGCTCGCCTCTGGAGCTCCCATCCACCATCCCCTGTTCATACTGGATGAGCCCCCCAAACCCCCTCCCTGGAGCAGGTCTTTGCATTTGCATCTCTGGAGCACAAAAAGGGGAGGGTCAAAGGTTCTTTCTGAGACTTTTCTCTCTTCATAACCAGCTTCAGATGAAAACCCCAAAAGGCAAAACTCGGTCCTTCTCTCTCGCAAAACTTCACTTCTTTCTTACCCATGTGGAGGGTCATCTTCACCATTACAGTCGTCTTTAACCACATGTAATCAGTGATTCAATATTCAATCCAAACATAACGTCTTTGAGTTCAACGGGTTTCGTTTTTTCCCAGTAACTTTCTCAGATAGATCCCTATTACATCCATTTTTAGCAATAACCAAAGGAATATACATTTAAGGCAACACATCACCCTCAAAAGCTAAATTTGGGGGCACCCCACCAGCTTTACAAATTCACATTTAATTATCTCTAAATGCCAAGCATTTCCTAATCGTCTGCATTCATCTCCTTTGTCCCATGCGCGACTTTATTGCGCTTTCCTTAATTTACAGACACTGGGGGATTGTCCAATTCTCATTTTGCTCAGTAATTTCTGCTAATTGCGCTCCAACGAGAATACGCACCCTCAAAATTGTCAGTCTGTGGGATGTGTTGACATTTGTTTAATGTCAGAAACTATGGCCAGTGTTCGACTGCTCTCCCCGGTGCATTGAAGGGAATATTCAATATGTAATCACGGGCTGCATGGCCCTGTGGATATCAATTAGGTGCCAGGAACTTGCAAATAATCTCCATCGTCCTAATTATTTCCTTCCTCCTCCGTCCGACACGGTGACAGATAACATACTCCGTTGGCAGGAATGTGGCTCCTTCTTTTCGACGATATGTCAAGTTTCTGTTCCAATAATTTGAAGTTATCTTAGCCACCACCAGATTTAATACTGGATGTCATCTGGCTAAATTACGAAATACCTCTCTGCAGCTTTGATAACAATTTCTACCTTGTCTTTTATTCCGTTGGAGTCTGGCATCGCCACACGAGGTTTATCGCAGGTCCTGTTTGCCTGACATTTTCCCACACCTATAATTTTCATCTTTACCTATTTTTGTATTTAGCATTTGTCTCAGGAAAGCAGCTTATATTTGGATTTCACTAGCATTGATTATGAGTGCTATTTTTAATTCTATAATTTAGGTTGTTGGAGTTCATTGTAAGTAGAGTATATTTACATTTTGTGTCGAAGTTACATACGGCGATGCATTTGTTCCTTTCTTAGCTGATTACCTATAATTGATTACCTTTTCACTTTACCTATGGAATTGCTGTGGAGACAGCAAATGCAGCAATGCCTTTGGAAGCCTAGCGTGCTTACTGTAGCAGTTTACAGAAAATGCCGTGAGCTTCTCAGGGCCCTTCGTTATCATTCACCTTCCCTCATGTTCTTTACTCCTCTGTTCATGGTCTTCTTTGCACTGTACTTGAATTTAATTTAACCCTCCACGGCATGGGATGCACCCACATGCGCACACACAGAATCCTCGGAAACAGCCACTGCAGCCCCGGTGAGGCGAAGAATACAGGGAGAAGCATTAATGTTGCATCTGAATGCAACTAGGTGGCACGCTCTGCATGGGGAGAAGACGCTCCCAACTTCCCCTGTGCCCTTGCCCTGTCCTGGTGGCACGTCCACCCAAGGCCATCGAGAGCTGCCCCAGCAGCCTCCGGCACCCAAGGATGGATTTCTCAAAGGCAGTTTTCTCTGCAGAAACACCGGGTGCCTGAGTAGCCCCCTCAGGTGATGCCGAAAGTTCCTGTTTTTGCAGGTGGATTCTTGGTAAATGAATTCTGAGTGAGCCTCACCAGTCATCACGGTCAGGGCGCCTGGGGCAAAGTTCGCAGGTGAGGACAGCCACACAGCGCAGGGTGTCAGTGTCGGCCACACCAAGAGAGCACTTCATATCTCACAAAGGCACACTGGTCTTTGCATTTCATGCACAACACAAAAGCCTTGCCTATTTTCTTGAAGAACCATTATCACCTGTTCCAGCTTGAAGCCATGATGCTGAGCATGCTCCCTCACCAGCGGCACTGTGTCCCTTTGGAGATAAAGGACAAAGATGTCACGAATGCTTCTTGGGCCTGCAGGAGTTTGTCGGAGCTAAGGAATTATGTTCTGCGGGGCACAGATTCCCATTCACTAAACAGCATGGACGTGAGACGTCCGTGAAGAAATTCACTGCAGAGACTCAGAAAGCAAAACCAGCAGCTACGACCTGCCCTCTCACCCTTGTGCCTTTTCATTTCTTCTCCTCCAGCCGCCCCCCGAAGCTCCAATATATTCTTGTCACCGCCGCTCATTGTCATGCGTTTTACGATGGCTTCACCTTGTCATGCCATCATAACTGTTTTTAGGACCCTGGCATGCCTCTAAAAACATTACTTTGGCAATAACATTCTACAAAGCTTTTCTCGTTGAAACCTTCTTTTCAGAACTTGTGACTTGTCAATAAAGGAAAAGACAGAGATTTGAACACATGCTCCAGAATACCCCCCACATGCCTTGGCATTTAAGAAAACTGTGTCTGAGCCGCAATATCGGTGCCCTGAAAATGCGAACCCGCACCCCCGCCCCACACTCTCCCCACGCCCACCCGTGAAGGGCTTACATTGTCTCTGGTTGCTTTCCTTCTGGCTGGATTTGTCACAGCGACTCGTCACCTCAGCAAACCACCCCGTTTTCCTCAATTTCTCTAAGACGCTGGCTAAATATATTGAATATGAGTCCCTTAAAAGTTACGTCCAATCCTGCAACCCCCGGAACCTGTGCGTGTGACCTTACTTGGAAAAAGGTCTTTGCAAGTGTGGTCAAGTCAATACAAGGACTCAGCAGATTCAAATGGGCCCTGCGTCCAATGACAGTGTCCTGAGAAGGGACAGAAGAGGAGACACAGACCCAGAGGAGAAGCCACGTGGAGACGGAGGCAGAGACGGGAGGGACGCAGCCACCAGCCCAGGGACACATGGAGCCCCAGGAGCTGGAATAGGCAGGAAGGACCCTCCCTGAAGCCCGTGGAGGGGGCACAGCCCTGGGACACCTGGACCTCAGACATCTGGTCTCCAGGACAAAGAAAGGATGAATCCTGTTGTTTGAAGTCCCTGAGTTTGCCCCTTCCTTGTGCCTGCCCTAGGAAACTCATCCGCTGCCCGTATAACGCATTTCCTTTATGGGCATTGTACTAAATGCTTGTGTTGGCCAGCGATGGTGACAACCCAACAGAAGAAATAAAGTAAAACCTCAAAGCCTTAGCAATGCCTGTCCTACCAACTCCATCACCCACCTCTGCAGGTGAAGTGTCTCCCAGGCTGGCGCTCCCTCTGGCCAGGCGGGATGACCAGTGATTCGGCCCCAAGCATTCTCTCTGCATAATCCCTGCTCACCATCTCTTCTCTACAACCGAACCACATCCACGTACTTGGCGCAGTGTCATGGAAACCGGTGGTGTCGTCGTTTCCTCTGGACCAGTTGCTAAAAGCTCTTGGAACACAAAGCTGCCTCTTAAGATATTTTGTAAAACAGAAGATGCTTTGAAGAAGCGGCACACGCTTCTGGAAGGGAAAGGGAATCCATTCTTTTCTGCAGACTTTCCAAGAATGCATGAGTTAGGAGAGGGTTTTTTTTTGTTTTTTCCGTGTTCCTAAATTCTAGGGCACCAGATACTTCACCTACCTCCCCACCCCCAACAGAAAATCCGTAAGAAACTTCTGGTTGGCTGCACCTCATTTTCTGGAATATGTACAGCACTGTAGTTTGTTGGCATACAACACAGACTCGTTAATCGTGGACATGCCTTAGAGCTCTAAATTTTACACACCCGTGTTTCCTGTGAGAATAGGGGAGCCCCCAGACAATTCCTGCCTTCACGGATTAGCCCCCCCTCCCTCTTCTTGCAGTCTCCTTCATTATTTTCAAGTGACTTGCCTCCTAACCACTTTCTGTCAGCTCGCCCGAGATGTCCAGTTCATTTACGACCTCGGTGTTGGAATCCTGGTCAATTACCGTCCTGAGCTGTGCGGTCTCCCGGGGGCGGACACACCAATTGTGCTCGGGACCAATACGTCTGGGCTGTAATTACGTGGCAGTTAATCGAACGGTCATGGGCCTGGAGTGGTTTCAGAAACAAATCCTCACTAGTGCCGTTAAAAGTCCTCTTTTGCAGAGTAAACGGAGATACACAGACACAGAGATCATTCGAGAACACGGTTCTGCACAGTATGGGAACTGGTGTTTAACACATCCCTCAGAGGGAGCAATAATATTTGGGAGAAAAGAGATTAAACACCCATTTGCAAAAAACCCCTGAGATGTCCACGTTAGGGATTTGACCACAGGCTTGCCCCCAGCTGTGACACCAGCCCAGGTGTGGAAGGTTTCACGCTCCCCAGTTGAATTTGAGTTCTGTCCAAAGCACCGTGAAACTGTTGTGGTGGTAGCCCTTTCCGATTTCCACCCCCGTACTTAAAAACATGGTTTTGCATAAGATGAAGTTGCAATGCATCCCAAGCATGTTGCTGGTTTCAACGGTGGTCATGTGATGTTTTTCTTATGTCTGCGGCTTCCCATTGGCTGCATCGCTCAAGCCAGGTGTCGGCACTGGAACGAGGTTGGTGTCCACCTGCCTTGATGACTCCCAAGAGACTTAGCGCTTCTCACTCAGGTAGGCCTGCCCAGCCACAGCGGCAGGTATCTGACGCAGTTTCCTCTTCCATGAAACACGTGTCTTTTTGTAACATGCGAACCACTCTTCCAAGATAGGAAATAAACCCAATTGCCTTTTGGGTTTATGCCCATCCTCACAGTCGTCTGACATCTCCCAATTCTGTTTATCTCTGTAGATGCTCACACCCGTGTGGAGTTTATATGTCTGTGTGTCATTTTCCTGAAGTTGTAACTCCAGGCTTCTCGACTTCAACGCTGTTGGCACCGGAGGCTGGCTGATTCTTGGCTGAGGAATCTGGGGTGTTCCTGTGCATTTGGGGGGAGTTGAGCAGCATCTCTGGTCTGTACCCCTTAAATACCAGTAGCACCCCAGTGTGGCAACCGAATCTGTCCCCAGACATTGCCAAAGGTCCCCGGAGGCGGGGAGACCAAAACGGGTGCTTGTGAAGAAGCACAGCGTGCGACCGTTAACGGTAACCCCATAACCTGCCCGTTAGATGCAGACGCCATGACTAAGGACTGTATGTTATTTAGCTCTGCGTACTCCCAAGTCTTGAGCACACCCCTACCTGTACAAAGTCCTGAATCAATATTTATCACATGAAAATGCCTGAATCCAGTCATTTGAAATTCCTCGAAGTAGCAGAAAAGTTTTATTTGTCATTAGTGTCTTATTTCGAGAGATGAGGCTGTCTGGAGGCAAGAGTATTGCCCGGGTTCAACCGTGGGCACGAGACTCGCCTGAACTCCACATAAATCTTAATTATTATAACGCGCAAAGGCTAAAGACAACCTGTGAATCTCAGAGGGGGATAACGGCGTTGATGTTCGCTCCATCACTCAAGGTGTGAGGGCACGAGAGACCAATTATTACCATCGCGATTTATTTTCACACGTAAAGGGTCCATTTCAGCCTCTTTTTCCAGCTCAAGGTGTAGGAGCAGGGAGGCCAATTATTACTGTAGAGATTAATTTTCACATTGAAAAGGGTCCATTTCCTCCTTTTTTTTTCCCCTTTGCTGAACAACACACAGCACGTTTTCATCCCAAACACGGACTCTCTCTCTCTCTCTCTCTCTCTCTCTCTCTCTCTCTGCTCTCTCTCTGTTTCTCTGCCCCTCTGCTTCGGGGAAGCTGAGGCACAGGCTAAAGAATGCAAAGCCACCTCTCCCACACCAGATTGGTCTTCTTGCTTTGCAATGCGTCTCCTCTGAACAAGCGTGGACGCACGCACCCCACCAGCACTTGCTATTCCTGTGTCTGCCCCTTCCTAGCTCACTCAGGAGGAGGAGGAAGCGGTCCCTATGATGTTATATGCTGGGCCGTCAGTGAAGAATTTGCATCACCTGAAAACAACTCACTAAGCGAAGCCTGAAGGGGCACAGGGGCCTCACGACCTGTCTCGAGGTTGGCTTTGCATTTTAGGTGCACGGCGGCGTGGTTCCGTGCAAACTCATGAAATGCAGAGGCAAGGAAGGGCCGATTAGGGCCACTCTCACTATGCTTAAGGCGTGAGGGTATTCGCAGCCCCGGATACAGGACGGGCTACGTTTGAGGGATGACCGATGTGCCTGGGGAGCAACGAGCAAAGCTGTGGAAACAGAGGGTGCAAGCCAATGAGTTTCCTTTGTTCCTGGCCCATGTGCCTGTTCAACTCTATGTAAAATATGAAAAGAGTGGACACGTTTCTTTCTATAAGGGAGTAATGCAGCTGGTGTCTGCTTGCAGCCCATCTCCTGGGCTCACGCAGAGATGCAGTATGGTCTCGTGGGAGCAAAGGTTGGGCTGGGGAGAGTGGGGTGCATCGCAGAAGCAGAGCTGATGGCTGGTGCGTTAGATGCACAGGGTTAGAGGCACATGGCCTCCCTTACGTACCTTCTGTGGAGGCTTCAGCAGCTGGGCGGTACGCTTACAGAAACGATGAAATCTGCCGTTTTCCAGCTTGGCAAAGCACGGTTCTCTTTGGAGCGTGAGATAGTTGACTTGCCCCTAGACAGGGAGATTGAGGTGGCTGGGCTATGAAACCTCTGCAGGCTTTCACAGAAGGTGTGGTCCTCTGTGTGGGTGTGTGCTGGAGTTTTAAACCTCAAGAGGCAACTCTGAGGATGGGGAGTAAACAACTCACTAAGCCAAGCCTGAAGGGGCACAGGGGCCTCACGACCTGTCTCGAGGTTGACTTTGCATTTTAGGTGCACGGCGGTGTGGTTCCGTGCAAACTCATGAAATGCAGAGGCAGCTGGTGAGAAACTCACCAGCTGCATTACTCCCTTATAGAAAGAAACGTGTCCACTCTTTTCATATTTTACATAGAATTGAACACGCATAGGGCTAAGAAATTTTAGCCCTATGTTGCTTCACTCAAAGGGCTCCTCTTGGAGTCTCACTTATAACATTGTGAAAAGACCACACTGCTGATAAACAGGAGCCCAACCAAGATATGTATCCAGAGGCAGAAGACCGCATGCAGTTGGCATAGCTACAGAGAGAAACTGTGTGTTTTTTTAAAGGAAGAACCTAGTTCGTTTTGCAATGATACATAATTGTGCCCCCAAATAGGTTACTTGCAACATTATGGCGAACCATGGGCACGGAACATTTTCTGCATGGCTCAGGGTTTTCCAGAGAAAGAGAAGCAACCGAGAGACTTATTTTAAGGGATCGCCTCACTCCGTTGTGGGTGTTGGCGAGTCTGAAATTTTAGGGCAGGCCAGCGGGCTGGGAATCAGGAGCGATGATTTCTACGGCACGGCCTTGAAGCAGAATTCCTTTTTCTGCAGGAATCCTCAGCACTGGCTCTTCAGGCCTCCAGCCGGGCGGATGAGGCTCGTCCACATTATCCCGGGGAAACTCATTGTAAAGCGTATGCCTGTCTGAACCTTATTCTGTACACCAGAGACGGACACAAAACGACGTTCAGTGTCAACTGTAATTGGAAATCCTTTGACAAGGAGCCATCTCCCTATTGCAAGTCTACTGATTGTAGATTCTATCCATGGATTGATCTGCCTACACACAGAGGAAGGACAGAAACACACGCTGTGGATAGAGAATCTTTGGAAAAAAAATATGAGAAACTAACGCACGAAGCTGGGCCAGCAGCCACGTGGAAAGCACGGGACGTGGGAAAATAATTAACAATGTGAGCGCGGCCACCTACGTTTTAACTGTTTAAGAAATTTTCGGGTTGGCTGTGTGCTTTCAAGCATCCGTTCTTATCAGATGTGTTAAGTTGTGCTAGATTTCAGAGAAATTAGAAAAAGGGTGCAGATTAGGAAGAACCAGTCCCTTTCTTCAGCAAGAGGCGAATCCTCAAAGACTGGGCCATAATGAGATAGGGCTCTACGAGAGCCAAACAAAACATCAGAACTTTACAAAAGACCTATGGGAGCCCTTGGCTTTGATTCAAGTATTCGCCAGAACAGTGGTTTGGCCATAAACACATGCACCTCCTAAGAACTAAATTTTGTTATTAAACCACACAGAACGAAAAATAATCCCATTGAAGAGGAAAAAAACCCCACATCCTGATCTTCAGGGGGCCTTATTTTATTGTTGCTTATCCTTTGAACATAACATACGGTTTTGAAAGAAGGCTTTGAAGAAAGCAAAAGCAGAAACGAGTTGAATTATTCATTCTTATGAAACATAATGTGGTTGGTTTATAGGAGTTCATCGTACTTGGCAGTAATACATCAGGGTAGTTACATTTAAAAAATATTTGGATAGAGAAAAGATTGCACTATTAAGCAACTTGGGAAAGAGCTTTTCGCACAATTATTATTGATGTGTCGGAGAGTCAACATAATGTTTTAAACGGGCTGTTTGCTACAGTGAAAGAAAATAAAACAGAACGAGTAAAATCGCAATATTGGAAATCATTCGGCAATTCATTTTGTAGATCATTTGCCTTGTCAATTGCAGCCAGAGTTTAGCATAATCCAATTCCACCAAATAGGTGGAAATGAGCCGTATTCCGTCGCGACGGCTATTTTTAAAGGAGCAATGTCACAGGTAAGTGTACAAAGATCTTAGCAGGGACCTGCTATTGCCGTCTGGAGCTTGCCTGTGTTGGAGACACGCACGCAGCACAGACCTTGAATACGCGATGTTATGCCAGAGTTTTCCACGTTCCACCGCATTTAAAAAAAAATGCATCAGTCATTGCGTGATGATCAGCTTCCCACAGTTCGACATGAACAAGAAAATTGATGTATCACTAAAGAAAGTTCTCCACATTCGGTCCAAGTTGTTTCTTCTCTGGCCAAAAAAACCCCATCCGGTCCCCCCCAAAACTACGTCTCTTTTCTTCACAGTCAGGTGCCAGCTGGAAGGGCCGATGGACTCAAAGGACAAGCAGGTAGCTGTGGTCACACAGGTAAATTCTCGCAGCTTGATGGACAGGGAAGCCCCATCCTTGCTTGAAGATGTTGGGTATTTAGACAACCGGGGTCCCTCAGACCTATGGCTTCTCCTGCACCCCCGACGTGAACGGAAGCAACCAGTGGTGGGAACTTGGAAAGGAGGCAGCTCAGTGCCGTGACTTTATGTGGCCCTCTCTGTCTTCAAGTACAGTGTAGTGATGTCACTGTGATATCCCAAACTAGAACTTCGAAGGCATTTCACTCGCTGCTAGTGTATTTTGCATGGCAAAACACATAATTATATTATCTTCCTGAAATTTCCCTTATAATATGCGCACGGCGTTGTTGGAAGCTGAAGGTATCCCTCTGAAGATTGGCTCGACGCAAAACCCCAAAATGTATCATTCATGGTTTTCCCAGGGCACTTACCTATGTATGCAAAGGTGGGCCGTCAGGTTCTTTAGGATTAATAGAACTTCACGAAGTCCAGGTGTTACTACAGATGGATGGTGGAACACTTGAAAAATCATCAAACTGAATTTGGAGAGCCCATTTTGATCCTGAGTTCTGAAGGCTTAGGCTGATTCATAGGTGTCTTTGATCCTTAGTTTTTCTGTGTGGAAATGGGATGAGAAGTGGAATAAAATGATGTCCCAAATATTATCAAAAGGAAACTTGCTCGTGAGCAGCATGGGGTCCTCACGTCTTCCCACCCGAGATAAGAACGTTTTATTCTTTTATTTCCACTGAACGTAACGTCAATGAAATGATTCTCTCTCTACTAAGTTTCAGTTTAAGTGAGGAGAGGAAGAAATTGAAATTTCTATTGGAAAACGAACTTAGAACTAAATTAATAAGGCTCTAAGTTTTACCAGAATCTCATAAAAGTTTTATTTTATAGATATTCATGCTGAATATTTCCTTTGAAGTAAAAAGAGGTGTGGACTTTTATCTACCGGTTTTTATTGATTTTTTAAAATTACTTTTAAAAAAGATTTTATTGATTGATTTTTAAAGAGAGGAGAAAGGAAGGAGAAAGAGAGGGAGAGAAACATCAGTGTGTGGTTGCCTCTCATGTGCCCCCTACTGGGGACCTGGCCCACAACCCAGGCATGTGCCCTGACTGGGAATTTAACCAGCGACCCTTTGCTTCACAGGCTGTAGCTCAGTCCACTGAGTCACACCAGCCAGGGCTTTCTATTGATTTTGTTATAGTGTGCATTTGCTTCGAGAGAACTCTCCTACTCTCCACAAGAACAAATTTGAAAGTGGCTCTACGGTTTGCATCTTGAATTAATGTTTCTTATCGCAGATGCGAAGCAACTTCAGGGCGGCAAACTTGCCCATGTAACGGCCGAATCCAGTGCGTTACACTCATGAAATATGCAGAAATATGTGTTGGTCAATGATGGACACATTTTATGTGAATTGGTTGATGCTTTAAATGTATTGACCATTAAAAATTGGAAACAATAGTATTTACATCAATACACAATGTAGCACTTACCACACCCTCAAAATGAGTATGGTCCTACATCAATTGCTTTGAAATAGGGACAAAATTACTTTACTCACCTTTGAACATTTTACGACATTTTCCTATTTTTTTTCTGTAGCTCTGTAAGCAAGTACTAGCTCTTTCTACGTTTTAGTGAGTGTATCAAGATTCTTGCTTTCGTGACACACTATCAGCTCCATTTCCAATTATGTTGCATTTTTCTTCGTGTACTTTATTTGCTTATAGACTTTTAAAGAATTAGGTGTGAATCCCCTAAAGATTTTTTCCCCTAAACATAGGCAATGATTAAACATCACACACCGATAGTTTATAAAATTACATGCTCTGCGTAAAATGGTATTGAGCATATATTTATCTGTTTGGGGGACAGATATTTTATGGGGCGCCAAAGCTTGTTTTTAGGAAAGTGATTGTCTAACAAAGCAGTTTCGAAAGATTGGTATTTGGGGAGATGAAAATACTCAATTTTTCCTTGATACTACAAGTTATGGGAGATGAGGGAGTTATAGAAAAGGGGGGTGTGCACCTCATTTTCCAACAGGTTTATAAAGAAGATGCTGTTATGGTGGATGAAGGCCCGTGGTGGGCCATGACGATCATATCTGTTGTCACTGAAATGAGGCTTCTTTTCCATCCAATAAACTTGATCAGAACCACCTCCACGCCCTCTAGGTGTGTCTGAGCACAAATCACCTGCTGGTTTTCTTCTCTGGAATTCGAAGCGTAGAAAATGTTGAATAGTGCCCTTTGATGTATGTGGGATATTCCTGTGCTCTCCGGGTGTGGAATTTGCTGGGGGCGTGGGAGCAGATGAATTAGCGCCAACCTGAGGACAAATACAATTGAAAAGAGTTGGGGAAATGATTGCCAAGCGCTACAGGCATCTCCCTAAAAACAGCAGGAGCTTTCGCCCTCAAGCTCCAACACAAGATTTACGTGTCTTAGAGGTGAAGGAGAACTCTGCCCACCAGCTTCCATGGCTTCACTATATAATGTTGGAAATGCATCAGCCAGGAGCATGCAAGGAGGTCCAGATGCGGAGAAGGAATCGGACTGCATTTCTTCCTGCAGGTTTTCTGTGTCAGACGTGTCCCCACCCCCCCCCCCCAGCCTCAGGCAGCCCGTGGGTGGTACTCTGGGTTCAAAAGGAACCAAACATGCATGAAACGAAGACATGGACGTCAGATTCCTGTCAACCAAACAGCTGACCTCAGTTCTTGGACCTCAGGGAGGCATTTTATCTCAGGTACGGATTTACCAGATGTCTTTGTCCTTGACCCTCTTCTGTCCATGTGACAATTTCTTCTCCAGATGTTGGAACGGGTCCCCTAGGGGCCTGGTAAATAACACAGTCATCTGGCCCCACCTGTTCCTTCTTCTCAAACCGGGCGTTCTCCGGTCCTTCCTACGACGTGTTCTCACGCTGTGGTCTTCAACCCGTATTCCGCTTTTAATTGAACTGGAATTTGGGAATATTTCAAGATGCACTGAGTGTTTGTGCCATACCTTTGGAGTGTTAACGTTTTTCCCCTGTTTAGGAGAACAAGGCATGAGATAAAAGGGACATTATCACTGAACATATAACAAAAAAACACGTGTTCATCCCTGGTGAGTGGATTCGTGATTTATGCATAATTCCCTTGGGTTTCATTTCTCAAGGGCTTTCATGTGAAGTAAGGAAATGTCCTCTGTAGAAAGTTTGACTCTGACATGTCGAGAACCCACAACATACATTTAATAAAATCCACTGCAGGGAAGAACATTCCAAAGTGATGTCACATCGCAAAGCCCTTCAAGTTGGATGCCATTGCAAGCTGGCCTCCTTACTGCACGTCCACGCCCTCTTCTGCCTTCGGCACTGAGAAAGGATGGAGACCCGCTCTCTGCATGTTACCGTATTTTGCTGTGTGTAATGCGCACTTCTTTGCCCAAATTTTTCAGGGGAAAAATAAGGATGCGCATTATACATGGCTAGTACCTGAAATACCTTGAATCTGTTCTTGTGTTTTGTAATTATCGGTCACATAAAATTTCTTGTACTGTAATATGTTCAAAAATAAATGTTAAAATTCCTGTATCATACAAAAAAAAACAACCCCAACTGTCTGAATATAAATAAATAAATAATGGAGTTTAAAAAATTAAAATGAAAGATTTTTTTCCCCCTGAACGTTTGGGCCAAAAACGTGGGTGCGCGTTATACACAGAAAAATACGGTAATATGTCTACTTAGCTTTTTGGGGAGTCCCGCCAGGCTTTCGCTCTGCCATCTGTCCGTTGCTCACTTTGCAGGATGGGCACAAAGCACGTGAGGTCTTCTCCAATCCAGGTTCGCCTCGTCAGAGACTGGGGTGGGTGGAGAGTCCCCCCATGTCAGCCTATAATACAAATGTGACGGTTGAACCCAGGGAGGTTGGACCGCAGGCTGCAGGTCCAGCACTGACGAAGAGACCCGAATGCAGCTCCCTTCTTTTAAGCAAACACCCCACCTGATCCATGAGCATCCCGCCGGTGGCTTGGCTGGGGACCCCCAGGCAGCTCCTCGCTGCTTTCCCCTCAATATTTCAATGCTTCCTGGACTGCCAGCTGGGCTAGGTGGGCCATCAAGGTGAGTAGCTTCCTATACACAGCCACGTAAGTCCAAAAAGACCAACACAGCGTCCCACCATGTAAGCCTAGCATCAAAGAACAAAATCGGCAGCTGTTGTGCATGGGTTTGCAAATGTTCAGAATCTTCCTAGAAGCTGTCACAGGTCAAGTGCTGGAATTCCCTGGAGCCACCTTATTGGATTATTTTTAACAGACTGGAGCGGCAGTGTGTTTTCCTCAGACGTTCCTCTCTGTGTTCCCCAAATGATGGCTGAGACCACGCCGAGTCGTAATTTGGTGACAGTTTTAAGGTTCTGGCAGACTTCTCCCATGAACAGAGCCTCCACACCCTCTGTTCCGAGCCCAGTTGCTGGGATGTTTTCCCATTCTTCCCCAGAGCCCATGTCTGGGGCGGGTCCCAAAAGATCAGACTAGGAACAGCCCTGTGAACATAACCATAGGGTTGAGGTGACACTCTCGACACTGAATGACACTGTTCTGCAGGCAGCACAGTGGATGGAAATCAGAGGGACACCAAGTCACAGATATGTCAGATGTGTGAAAGAACTCATAAAAATTCCCAGACAAAAAAAAAAAAAAACACGGCGAAGGTATTCTCGTTTTGAAAAATAAAAATTGACTTTATTTGCAAGCCCAGGAATTGTCCTTCCAACTGTGTTGGTTTTAAATAAAAGGATTCATGTCCATCCTTTTGCAAAGCTCCTCACCTTTCTCCTGATTTTATTCCCGTTATGTTTTTGCTCTCAATTCTCAAAGTATTAACTTATTATACATTGTGCGAAAGCCATGACCCCCAACGGCTCGGCAATGTGTGTGATCTCTTTCAACGAGAAAGCGGACACTTGGAAAACGAGATTCTTTCGGCATCAGGAAAGGCAGCTAGTCCCCATCCAGGGTGTTCACACTGTTCCCACTGTTCCACCAAATTCTTAGCCAGCCCGTACCTGTGAACCTCCACAAACAAGGGGTTCAACACCGGGAAGAAAACAAACCGGAATTTATAATCTCTTGCTGAAACGTGACTAAAAGCATGGTACTCCATCGATAAAAGGTGTACCCGAATTCACTTAACATAAGAAAAACCCACCACACCTTCTCCTCTGAGAAATGACAGAAGTAATATCGGACAGCCTCGCGAAACTCTATCACCATTTTCCACACAGATTTAATCCAATTATGTTTGTCCAGTTAAAGCCGTTTCCCACAGCTCTTGCTTTGAAATGTTGGCAGTACAGCAATTGTGGAAATGTCAAGTAGTAAGGAGATTGGCATTACACGTGGATTCTTTCGTTCTGGGCATTAAGTGACCTCTGTTTGAAAAATAAAGACAACGAGGAAGCAGACAGACTAAATTAGCAGAAATCCCTTTAGAGCTCAAGCTTCCTGCTTTAAAATTCTGTGACATTTCCAATCGACCACGTGAATTTTCTTGTTCTCAAACAAGCAGGAATATTTTTCAAGCCACTCCTTTTTTTTTTTTTTCTTCCTAATTGGGCTTTTTTCTCCTCCTTTGGGGGAGCTATTTTTGACACGGGAGGCCAGTGCTGATTAAAGACAGTTTAAGAAAGAGATGCTATTTTCATTATTTGCTTGTCTGTCTTGTAAAATATAACATATCCATGTCCAAAGTGTGTTTACCTTCTGCCGTGCTGATAATTCCCTGTGTAAACTGTGCACCTTGGAACGCTGTTTTCTATCATACATGTATCATATATGTATGATGTTCTTTATCATATATGTATGCTGTACACGCACACGCGCGCACACACACATATCACCTGCAGGACTTGCGGAGGGCGCTCTACGCAGAGCCTTATGCGTTAGGGGAGCGAGCGGAGCGTGTAGCCGGGCCGGATGCACCTGCCCCCGGGAGGCCTCACTGGCTTGTGTTTGCAACACAGAGCGGTCGGCCCTCCTCCTCCAAGCTCATTAATCTGGACCAAACCGCGGGGAGGAAACGAGGCAGAAAAACCCCCCCGAGGTGGAAAAATATCTCCCGTGCGCATGGCGAACCTCGAATCGCGAGTAAATCGTGAACACCGCTCATTGATCTTGCTATGTCCAGAGCGTGGGCAAGGAAGGTACCAGGTGAAAACAGGGGACTGGATGGTGTTTCTCAACCCTGGGTGGGTGTCGGCTCCTTCTGTTTCAGTCCCCCACCCGTGCTGTCTGCTCCTTCCAACGCTGGGTTTCTCAATAATCACCCTGTTTTCTTCCACAAGAGTGGGAGCTAATGGCTTGTAGAAAACAACCAAGGTGTTAGCATGTTTTTTTTTTTCGTTGTAGATTTTGTGAGCAAGTTTCTCTTCTCAGTTTTTAGTCTCCTCATTAGAACTAGTCCACGGGGATGGAAATTGTCACTGAAGACCTGTTTCAACTAGAATGAAGATGAAAAAAGACCACATTATGTAATGTCAGCTGGTCAAGAAAAGAAAAAGTAATTGCAGAATTCTATGCTTTTAGTACAAAACAAAAAAGGTCTCCAATACATTGTCTAAGGGTTTGCTTAAAAGCCAGGAAAATAAGAGCAAATTAAATCCAAAATAATGAGAGGAAAGAAATACTTAAGATAAAATGAAAGCCAATGACAGGCAAAAACAGTTAAACAATAGAAAGAGCCAATTTAATCAAAAACTAATCTTTTCACAAGTTGCATTCATTATTCAAACTGATGGATTTCTAGGCGTTCTGATCAAGAGACAAAGAAAACACACAAATGGATAAATTTAGGTGCATTGCTAAAAGACTCATAAATATTAAAGTAATAATGAGTGAATATTAAGAACAACTTAATACCAATACATCTGACAACCTTAATGGAAAGACAAGTTACCAAAATTTACACACATACACACACACACAGACAAGCCTATGTAGCCTTGGATATATGTAACAAATATATTTGCAATAAAAATATTGCTAAAAATCAGTTATAGGACACACTTAAAAAAAGAAAATTTCTGCCATAATTCATACCAAACGCCTGCAAAATCATCTAGTAAATAGAAGAGGAGAAACTACTTTGTAAATCGTTATCAGAATAAAAAAGCCGCTGCAATGAAAAGAAGCTACAGATAAACAGCTCTAGTTTTTGCAAAAATACTTCACAACATATTAGGAAATAGAACCCGGTAACGTACAGCGTCTGGCAGAAGTAAGGCCTGCTTGCGTGGGGTGGGTAGGGAGATAGTACGGGCGTCATAATTCAGAGTTTTAATGTGAGCATTTCACCACAGATGTCCTTATGGTGTGCTTGAGTGTGATCTGAACTTGGTGTGGCACTCATCAGTCCGTTAGTATAGACCAACACATCTGAAGTTCACCAGAATAACGTGGAAGAAGAAATGAAGCAGGAAAAGCAATTGACAAAATTGAAATATGAGCTAAAAATACTACTTCTCTGTAAGGCATTGTAAGAGACATCATTTGTGACAATTGGTCAGTAAAACATCTCTTGGATTGGACACCCGAAAAGGACCTACAAAGGAAAACACACAATTACATTTTGTTAATATTTAAAATCCGCATTTTAAAAGGATGCGGTTAGGAATGTGATTAGCTAATCCAACACATTATGGGGAAGGATTTACAAAATAAATAACAAAGCTTTTTTTTTCCCCCACCAGAATAGTCAAATCACTCTTACAAAAGAACAGTAAAATGAGAAAAGGCATTTAAATGATTCAAATGGTCAAACTCACTGTGGAAATGATTGTACTTCTTTTTTTATATATGAAGTTACATGTATACTTAACACAGTATTCATTAACACCATCCGAAATATTCATCCAAGAGAATTCAACACATATTCCTACTCAATGACCAACTCATGGTTGTCCCTGACATTTTAACTCCTTCTATATCCTAAGAATCCCAAAGCACCCATTGGAAATAATTTATGCACCCATTGTTCATTGCAGCATTATTTACAGTCACCAAGATCTGGAAGCAGCCCAAGCGCTGATCAGTAGATGAGTGGATAAAATACTATGGGACATTTACACAGTGGAATACTATGCGGCCATAAAAAAGGGAGGGAATCATAGCTTCTGTGACAGCGTGGCTGGACCTGGACAGCATTATGGAATAAGCCAGTGAGGAAAAGACAAGTCCCATATGATTTCCCTCGTATGTGGAATCTAACGAACAACATAAACTGATGAAGAAAATAGAAACAGACGCACGGACACATGGACAGACTGACAGCTGTCAGAGGGGAGGTGGTGGGGGGCCTGGGGGAAAGACAGGGACAGGGTTAGCCAAAGAACAGGTATACCTGACCCAGAGACACAAGGAAGTGAGGAGGGGCTGGGTGCAGGGGAAAAGGAGGGGCAGTGGGGGCATCCCTAACTGTGTCGACAATAACAATCAATTTTTTAAAAAAGTAAAAGAAAAGGGAAACCACCCCCACACCCACCAGCCCGGTCAGTCCATGGTTGAGTACCCAAGAGGTGGACGAGTGCTCAGCAATGAAAGAGGAGCAGACCTCCAGGATTCCCAGGGAGAGTGGGTCTCAACAAAAATCAACTCTCAGTGCAGGAAGCTGGGCAGAAAAGAATCATTCTATTCCTCTGCAGTTCTCAAACACAAAACAAACAAAAAACCAAAACAAGAGACCGGAAGGTGTACCAATGCTCCCGCAGACTACAATGGCATTAGCGGGTCACGTGAGGATGTGTTTGGGGGGCTGGGAAAGGACAATATCCTATGTGTGATGATTTGGGCAGGCACATTTCACCTACATTTCTCATGTTGTAGAGTAAATTTTAAGTGTGCATGTCATAGCTCATAGCAAAGATGCTTAACTTTTTTCTTAAACAAAAGAAAGCAGAGATGAGGGTAGTCTGTGACTGTTCCCATTGGGAAGAGCCCTTTTTAGGTAAATCCCAGTCATCTCTGTTACAGGCAGGGTGATGTGACAAAAATTTCCCTGAGACCTCAGATGCCAGCTGTTCTGGGAGGGACTGAGAGTCAACTCCCATGGAGAGGAGGAAAAACAGAATTAGGAGAAAGCCAGGTGTCTGTTGAAAAGCAAATTTACCAGGTGGCTCTCACAAAGATAAATGTATTTCCAAAACATGACTGAGACAGAAGTTCATCTCCTATGTCATTATGTCTTCACCCCACAGTGTTCCCCGCTCTCTCTGTCTTAAGCTAAAAATGGAAATTTTAAAACATGTACGAGGCATGGCCAGCAGGTACCCGGCCACATAAAATGAAAAATAGAGACATTTGTTGAAGAAGACACAAGATACAAGAAACATTGTACATAGGACAATGACACCTCAGTTCCCTTCAAAGTAGGCACCTTGGGACCTCACACAGTTCTCCCATCGCCATCAGCTGCCCCGTCTTATTTTCCTGAATCTCACAGACAGTCTAAAATCTCTTCCCTTTCAAAAGTGATTTTAGTTTTGGGAAAAGCCAGAAGTTGCAGGGCACCAAATCTGGGCTGTAGCAGGGCTGAATCATGGGATGTTTTGCCAAAACACTCCGCACAAGATATGATGCATGAGAGGGTGTGTTGTCGTGATGAAGCTGCCAATCACCAGTTGCCCATAGCTGCGGCCTTCTGAATCATCCCAATAGTTTCCATGGAGCAATGTTCAAGCTTAACACAAAATCAGATGCAGATTCCTTGCTCTGCTCACTCAGTCATTTTGAACGTGACGGCCACACAGTACACATGCTCACTCGACAGCGTCTACCACCCCCACTGACTAGTACAGTGAAGTCGTCATTGTTCACACATGTGCCGTCCAGTCCCCTCTCCTTGGCTGCCGGGTTACACTGATGTTGGCCAAACCATTCTCATTGTATTAACAACAGCTGGGCTTTTTCCAGACAGACCTTGTATTCAGAACTCTTGGCCCAGTTAGTTGTCTCTGAACTTCAGTATAAAGAAGAGATGAGAAAAAAAACATACATTAGCTTAGCCCACCATCCATAGAGAAGAGTGCTCTTTAAATTGAACTCCATGGCTTCTAAAGAAGAAACACTACATAAACCAAGAATTACAGGACAACTCCACAAATCAAAAGGGGGTTGGCACTCCAGGGAACTGCTTCAGCCGAGATGCGAGCAACGAGATGAGAAATAGACCCATAGAACCATTAGCGGTCACAATTTTCTCAATTCTTTCCAGCTAGAAACAGCATCAAGAAAGCTAATCATTGAAATGCGGTAGGAAAACCCAGAGCTCATGGCCCGCCTCCAAACTCCGATTCTAGCCTTCATTTTTGTTTCTGTTGTTGAACAATGCACGTGAAAACAGCCGATTTGCTGCATAAATATAATAATGGCCACGTTAATAATGGTAGACTTCACGTCTTTTTGGAATTAATGATGCGATGAGGTATTTATCGTTCCTCAATCGTTTTAGAGTAAAAACAAAAAAAAATGGGCATGCACTAAAATTGAGGAATCTACTCCAGAGTCAGTGTGTGACATTTGAGGGAAAAGGGGTGGCCGTGGATCAATTCAGGCCGCAAAAAATGCTCCTGGAGCACCTCGTTCACTTTGAGAACATTATAGAGGTTTGGGGATTGTTTGTGGAAATGGAAGGGTGGAAAGGAGCCATGGTTAGACCTTGGCAAGGGCATAAGACACTTCTCCCTCCCTTGTATGGAGCCAGCACATATATCAGTGAAGCAACCACGCTCAAATACCAGCTCCGCCCGTCCAGAGAAAGGGGTAAGGACTTATGACAAGCTGGCTCCTCCGTTAGGAGGCACTTCTTATCAGCCAAGTCTAAGTGTGGAAGTGAGAACAGAGTCTACTCTGATCCAGTTCGGGGCTCCTGAGTTGGGGTCTGGTGTGCAGCAGGGACACGTCTTCCGTATTTTCCCACGAAAGCAGAATTCGTAGCTGAGCACCAGGATGCAGAGAAGGGAAACCAGGCCCCCTTGCCTTCCCTGCCGGCGCTGAGGTCATGGCTAAGCTTTGCCTTTGTGTGCAAGGTCAAATTCCATGGGATGCAAGGAAGAAGACTTAAAAGACCAACTGTAGCCTTCCCGTGCGTGCATCCCTGATTTTCCTCCCCACGGTAGTATCCAAATCAGAGATACCCCCCTCGGGCTGTGTGTGGGTGAGCACGTTCTTGCCATCGGCAACCTTGAGGTTTGTTCATTTTCTCAGAATGTGCCCTCCTTGTCCTACGGCAGGGGTTCCCGCCAATCACACACACACACACACACACACAAAACTCACCCTTCAAAGCAAGCAGATGCTCCCAAAATTAGGGCATTTCCTCTACCTACAATGGCTGAACTATTCCCTGTCTGGCCTTTTAAAGACAAAGTTTGCCAACCCACTCCTTGGTGGAGAGCAGACGTTTATGAGAAAGGAAAATAGCTTAAAATAACTTACACCATTTTTTCCTCTGTGTGTTTCTCTGGCAAAGCCCAAAAGAAGGTGCATAATAAGCTGAGCGTTCCATAAAATAAAATCAGAAAGTGGCCACATTGATTAAAGGCCTCCTGTGGCAACATGAAACTCACGTGAGCTCGACTGGGTTCTTGGAAAATGATATTAAAAATAAATGTGTCACCACTTGCCTATTTGTTACAAAAGTGTCAAGCAAAATTGAGGTTTCGCTAGACAGAAAGGACAGCTTAAGTGATAAATGGACATTATTAATTTTTTGATATCCAGGGGCTTCATCCAGAAAGAACTTTTTAGATACATTCAGTATATTTTTAAGTCCAGCAACTGCGAATAAGTACTGAGAAATTAGTTTAGTATTCACTAAATTCACTTAAAATATGGTGTTGCATGTTAGAAAAACTGGAGACATTTTACTGATCTGATCGTGTTTAATGGCGCCAGAATCCCATCAAAACACACCTGGACAAGTGAAGAGAGAAGAGGATTCGATACGTACGTTCAATATGTTCAACATCACGAAAGAATTTAAAGAACGATGGTTCCATAGCCCAGTTCCACTTTAAAGTTAAAAATGCAAATGCAGAGGTTCTCAGGAAGGTGCAGCCACTGAAACTCTCACACTGTGACTGCATTATGGCGGGACAACTTTGGAAAATACTTATTGCCAAGTTAAATACGGTTCTCTCGCATCCCTGCAAGTCCACTCTTTCGCATTCGCTCCAGATACACGAGACCTGCCTGTGACTTTTTATGGCGGATTCACACAAAATAGCCCAACAATAGGAAAGGACCAACACCCCCCCCCCCCGCCACGATGTGGACATCGGATAAACCCACGGCGACGTAGCCCCACAGAGAAATACTCAGCACGAGCAAGAAAAAATAAACATGAATAAGCACAACAACATGGATAAATTTCAAAACATCATGGTGAGTGAAAGAAGCAAGCCAAAAAGACAGCACGATATTTGAAGTTTTGTTCAAGTCGATTCAGCAATGAGTCCGTTCTAGAATAGCCTACACAGCAGGGGCAGTAATGATCCGTAGTAGTCAGAGGCTAGGGGACGGGGGCTGTCTGCAAAAGGACATGGGGGAACTATTGGGCGTGCTGGAAATACCGTTTTCATGTTTCATAAGCGCTTGATATCGTTGAATTGAAGACACTGGTTTTCTAACTCGAAATATTGACGGCATTTTTCCCCCCAAGAGTTTGCATGCATAACCTGGCTCGCCCCCCCTCCCGCGAATAGTCACACTTTTTTTCTTTTCCTGCCAAGTTTCCGGTGTCTGGGGGGATTTAAATTCCTGTCTGATTGATAGAGGCATTTGTTGTTAGGAGAGCAGGATAACTCGCCTTAGGCCAGCCTCACCAGATGGGAAAAATAAATACAGTAACTTGCGATTCTCATTTTCAGCCACACTTTGGTTATTTAAAGACCATTATTGGCTCTGTCATATTTCAAAACAACTGTAATCAAGGCTGCGTGGGGAATACAATGTAACGAGACAGCACAGAGTGGTCTGCGCCTTTCGGGGGCACGTTTTCCTTGGGGAGTCGGGTCGGGCGCAATGCTTGCGTCTGCTGATTCCAGCGTCAGGTATAGAGAATGGCATCGTCAATACAGCCAGGTCGGGCAGAATCGCTTTGGTAAGCAGAGCAAGTCCATACGAACAGTTTGAGTATAACCTCTGTACTGCGTTCTGTGCAGAAACACGGTGTCTAACTCTCATATCTATCATCTATGTATCATTTATCATCTAGCTGCCTATTGTGTATCTATCTATCTAGCTATCCTTCTACACGGATTTATTTTAAGGAATTGCCTCAAATAATTGTGAGGATTGGCATAGCCGAGATCTGCAGGGTAGACCAGCTGGCTGGAGGCCCAAGGAAGCATTAATGAGTTGTCTCAAGTCTGGAGTCTGTCTGGAGGCAGAGTTCCCTCTTCATGAAGAGACCCGAGGTCTTCTTTCTCTTAAGACCTTCAACTGATTGGACGTGGCCCACCCGCATGATGGAGTGCAATCTGCTTTGGTCAAAGTCTACTGATGAAATCCTTTATGCCTTCTAAAACATACCTTCGTAGCAGCATCCAAACTCATCTTGGGTCAAATTATCCAGGGCCCGTATGGACACATAAGAGATAACCCTCATAACCACTTTATCGCATGTTTGCTGAAGTTATGAGTCATCCAAATAGTTTCAAGAAATTCTGTGGCTGTTTTTCTACCTTTTTTTTTTGTATGGTTGGCACTTTCTTTATCATTATGTATCATAACTTTTCTGACGTGTCCTACTTCCTCTTCTGTTGAAAAAGTCTTTTAATGATCAAATAGCACATAATGAAATGCTAATTTCCTGAAAAGAAGGAACCAGGTAGCCAGGAAACCCACTTGTTTGGGTCACTATGTAGACTAGGCTCACTGGGTAAACCACTTTATAAACATGATTTTAGTAACTATAAAAAATTACAGTTCTTGAGATAAGGTGGAAAAGGTGAGCTATATAGAAAACAAGCCAAGTTTGGATGCAAATTCTACCACATGTTTAGAGAAATTCAAAACAAACATTGACAAACTTGCCAATGGTGGTGCCAAGTTTTCCCAGTGATATTAACATTGATTTCTTCCCTTTTTTCCACACACATATCGTCTTTACAGAGCAAATAAATGAAAAAAATGCAGTAAATTAAATAATGTAGCAAATGTATCATTTAAGCCTCTGTATTCAACTAACTATAGTATAAATAAGGGGATTTAACTCTCCTCAAGCAGTGAATGGATTAAGTCTCCAATCATAGCGTATTTTAGCGATCTCTGACAAACACAGGTTTTTTTTTTTTCAACGTGACTGACGCCTTTGCTTCCCAAACAGAGTTGAGTGTGTCGATCAGTGTTTGCGGGCTTCACCTGCCAAGAGATTCCAGAAATAGAAAACTTCTACCGTTTTATCTTCTCACACTTCATTCTCTCCACCCTGCTCAGGAGTCAGAAGTGCACGCTGAATTCCTCAGGAATCACCCTGATTTGCACTTTCACAGAAATGAATCTCCAGTTTTAAGAAGCCTGTCTGTTTCTGTTTGGCATCGGACTTCCCGATATTGTTCACTGTTAATTTTGTCCCAGGGGGTTAGGGCATTGCCACCAATGTTTGTGTGGTCCTCGATTATTTGGGGCTTGCTTCGGGGTCCAGCCTTCTATCATGCCTCTGTTTGGGTGTGGATAGCTGAAAAGCGCATTTCCGCTGAGAACGCCTCTTTCTGCTTGCCTCTATTCATTCTCCTAATCGAAGTGAAAGATTGAAATCATTACCGGTCCACGCAGCACGAATCTTTATTTGCATCAAGAACTCCGTGCCGTAGGCATGTACATTAATCAAATTAAGATTATGAAATTGTATTGGCTTTTTCAACAACAACAAAAAAGTGTTAATCTTTCAAATGCATTTGCTTCCTGCCATGAGAAATGGGCTGGCATGAAATAACAGACATGTGACCCCTCCCTGCTCTGAAGTCGGGGCTCCGCGGGGTGATATTTCCTAAGACGCTGTAGAATCTTCTCTTTGCTCTTCTGGCTCCTGGAGGCTGCACGGGATCCTTGGCTCGCCGCTCGATCATGCCCGCGTCCGTCTCTGCTTCACAGAACATTCTGCCCAAGTGCACCTGTGCATCCAGGTTGCCCCTTTCCATAACCACATCCATCACGTTGAATTACATACCACCCGAAAGACCTTACCTCAGCGTCATCAGACAAAGGCCTTATTTCCAAATAAGGTCCCATTCACAGTCCTGGGCAATGGGGTTTCTGCTGCTGTTTCAGGAAAACACACTTTATCCCATAACATCAAGGAGCTGACTCCCCCGGTCTGCCAGATTAACGATGAATCATAGCCAACCTTCCCGAGTCGCTAAATCTCAGTGACCTGGAAGAATGGTGACTTAGATAAAGAGCACTAAATAGCTAAAGTACGAAACAGCATTGTAGCTAAAGTAGTCGCCCGGGGATGTAACCCATCCGTGACCCGGGGTGGCCACGTTCTCTACTCCCCAGGGGCGTGAGGTTGGCATCCGTGGAAACCCTGGGATGCTGACTTGTGTAGCATATCCTTTGTGCAAAATTGTGCAATTATTTAAAAAAACACATAAAAGCTGTTTCTCTAGATCCCTTTGGTCTCAATGATTTTTGGACAGATATCATTTCAGGGGAAAGGATCTCTTTGGTTAATCAGGGCACAAATCATCGGTGTGAGGAGGAGAACTCCCTCGATGACTTCAAGCATTCTGTTTCTCTTCTTCTCCGCTTGTTTTACCAGCCTTACAGATGACTTCAGTGTGGCAGTGTCTGGGAGCCCTGGCTTCTCCGCAGTGGTCCTGCCCATATTTCGGACAAAGCCATCATTTGCAGGCCACATCTTGCGTACTACAGGAAGCACAGCAAATCCCTCCCTTGTCCTCAGTAGAAGTCACCCGGAGTCAAGATCACAGAAAGTGGGCCCACGGCCCCTGCTTCCGAACCTTCGTGACGGGCGCTAGCTCAGACGACTCTTCCCAAACGGGCCGCAGGGATTGCAGCCACTCACAACCAAGTACTCAAAATTCATGAATTCATACGGGCCACGGCGACTCATGAACGTCCCACTCCGTGTCATGCGTTCTGCTAAGTGCCCTTCAACATGTTATATTTCCTTTGGCCTTCAGAGCAGCCGTGGCGTTGAAAGCTAACATGCCGTTTGGGAGAGAAAGGCAGCTTTTGAAGGACTCTTGGTTCCAGGGGCCAGACCTGTGCGTGCATCTTCCAACGCGGGGCGTGGCCGTGTTACCGTCTGCACTTGGGTTTGCAATTCCGACCGAAGGAGGCTGAGCTGGACCGAGCCTGTTTTTAGGTTTCTCTCTACTGGAAAAATGTGAGATGAACGTTAACTTTTTTAAGCACAATTAAGAGTACCGGTCATGAGCTTGGAGGGGACTTGGCCTCCTTGTGGACGGGCCTGTGAACCAAAGGGTCGCCGGTTCGATTCCCAGTCAGGGCACATGCCTGGGTTGCAGGCCAGGTCTCCAGTAGGGGGCGTGTGAGAGGCAACCACACATGGATGTTTCTCTCCCCCTCTTCTCCCTCCCTTTCCCTCACTCTAAAAATAAGTAAATACACATCTTTTTTAAAAAAAGAAACCGTTTAAAAATAAATTTTAAAGGTTGCTATGTTGTCTATCCATTATAGCACCTATCTACCTCCCGTTTCTCATATCAGGTAACTTCCTGTCTTGTCATTCACACACCATGAAACTCAGATGAAGCTTAATAAGCATAGTTACTTGTTTTCTTAGAAGCGATATCGTCTCTACCTAAACCGACATCGGTGCTTTCACTTTGAATCACTTCGTTCAAAACAGTTCTTGCAGTTAATTTTTATCTATATCGTATTAACTGTTGCCATGTTTCCTTCATGTTTCTCTCATGAGCTGGGTCTTTTCTGTTGTCTAAAATTGGTCTGCTCTGTCTCCTTAAAAACGCACACCCTGGTTATGAACGGTTTCAATGAGTGAGCTATGCTGAGCTGAATAGGTAACTAAGGTCCCCGGGAGATCAATTAGGGTGTAATAATGTGGTTGATCTGGCTGAATCGCTGCTCATCATTTGCAGAACATCCCCTGGAAATCAAAAGTAAGCATGTTTTAGTCGTGACGTGTCTGAAACTTTTCAATAAGGCTTAATATCCAGTGTCGTTATGGCGTAAACGGCATTGCCTGTGTAACTCTGAGTTAACAATCTGTGATTGGTGGTCTAAATTTTTACCCTGAAGAGAAGCCTACAGCAGACATCCCCGAAAAGGATTCTGGGACCATTTCATGGTCTTGGCGGTGTTATGGACAATCGCCAAGATCTGGAAATAGCCCCAAGTGCCCATCGGCAGACGAGGGGATAAAAAGGCTGTGGTGCATTCATGTACACAGTGGAATAGGGCTCACCCCATAAGAAAGGAAGGAAATTGCACCTTTGGCGGCAGCGTGGAGGGGCCTGCAGAACATCACGCCAGGTGAAACAGGCCAGTGAGGGAATGACAAGTAGCGTACGCTCTCTCTTATACGTGCGATGCAGTGATCCAAACACACTGATGAACAAAATAGGACCAGACGCACACGCACATGGACAGACGGACAGCTGTCGGAGGGGCGGGGAGGGGACTGAGGGAGAGAAGGGGAAGGGCGCAGCCAAAGAACACGCATGCCTGACCCGTGCGCACGGGCAGCAGTGTGGTGTGGACACGGGGAAGCGGGGTGGGAGCTGGAGGACGTGAGCAACAGGGGGGGAAATGACGACATCGATAATAGTGTCAGTAATGCAAACAAGGTAAAAAAACCCCCACGAAAATAGAAGTATTGTACGCAACACTTTAGACGAATGGTTAAGAGTAAAACATTGTCTCTTGCAGATAGCAAGTGGCAAACAATTACATTCTGGAATTACTCTTGTGAGAGTCCCAGAGAGTTCATTGCATTTTAATCTCCCTCCCCCCTTACCTAACCTGGGAGAGCGGAGTCTCATTTCACAGCGAGGTTGACAATTCTATTTTATTTTTTGACTTTTTCTCTCTCTGAACCAGCGCACCAGGCTCTGACCCGCTTGTCTAAACCGCTGCGTGGAAGAGACATACAACTTACGATAACTCAGTGCTGTTTGTAAGATACACACCAGCCGCAAACACGACATCCAAATGTTTGTTCTTCCTGTAAAAGCAAGGGACTAACGCCACTGTGAAACAGGTGTTTTTAGTCAAAATACTTGCAGGAGGACAGTAAAGACGTAGGAAACTTTCCCCTCCACCTGTTTTATTTTTATTTTTACTTTTGCGCTGTGACAGAATCCACATCACGCAAAATTTACCTCCTTAGCCATGGTAGGTGGGCGGCTAAATGCGAGCATCATATTCTGCAAGCACCCACACTGCGCAGCTCCTTCTCCGGAAGTTCTTTCAATCTGTGAACCAGAAACTCTGCTTTAAACGTAAGGTTCTCACTCCGCCCTCTGGCGTCTGCCCTCATCTCTTTGAGTCCACGCCCTTTGTGAGCTTTGGGGACAACTCTTCCCGATTTCCCATCATGCCTTGCAGACATCTCTGCTGCCCCAATCTTGCAATCACCCCGTCTTTGCCTCTGGTCACTTGGCGGTGCTCGCTTCAGCATTACCTCTCTGCAGCTTTGCTGGGTTGAACAGTGTTCGTGTCCACCCAGAATATCAGAACCGGACCTTATGTGCAAATAGAGTCTTTGAAAACAGGATGAGGGAAGGATCTGAGAGGCGGTAGTCCTGGGTCAGGGGGGCCCTGCGTCCAATGACAGTGTGCTGAGAAGAGACAGAAGAGGACACACAGACCCAGAGGAGCCACGTGGAGACATGCAGAGACCGGAGGGACGCAGCCACCAGCCCAGGGACGCCTGGAGCCCCCGGAGCTGGAAGAGGCAGGAAGACCCCTCCCTGGAGCCTGTGGAGGGAGCGCAGCCCGGGGACACCTGGATGACCTCAGACGCCTGGTCTCCAGGATGGAGGGAATGAATTCCTGGTATTTTAAGCTGCTCGGTTTACGGGAGTTTATCACTTGCAGCCATAGAAAACCAATGTTGTGGCTAACTTGTCAATCCCTATGTTCCTCCTCGGTTTCCTTCTTGATCTCCACACCACATTATTCTCAAACCCCCTCAAATCGTTAAAAACTCCTCAGATAGCCATTCCTAAAACAAAAATCATTTCCCCCAAGCGGTCCCTTCCACACAGATGGTCTGTTTTAACAAAGTCTCTCCGCCCCGTCTGGAATGCACCCCAACACCTCGGCAGAGTCGCTGCCCTGGTTTTATGCCCATATCTCTTTGGGCACCAGGTCTGCGGATTTTGTCCTATAACTTCACTAACGTAAGTCCTCCCTTTTCCTTTACCATGGCATGAGATCTCGACGTCATCAGTATTTGTGCGAAGCCATCACGTGAAAAGTATCACCTGTCAGTTTTGAGGGCAGTGCACGCCCAGAAGAGGTAGTGCACACTTCTCCGAGCATGAGTTAAGACGTGGCATGGCCTCTTTCTGATCCTGCGGCATCAGCAATCGCATTCAACGTAACATCATCCTCGCTGTGTCCACTGGGAGGCCCGTGTGCTGCTCACTTCCTCCAACTCCTTCAGGAGAAGCCCCGAGACTCACACTTTGTTGTCCCGGGGCTGCCTGGCTTAGTGCTGCAGAGGGATACAGAGTAAATGTTTCTGAATGAGAGCGTCCCAGCAGAGACAGACTCCACCTCCCACACGCAGCTCCAGGGGAAACAAACTATGGTTACCCGTCTCCGTTTTGCGGGGGGCAGGGGGCTGTTCCCTCAAAGGTCCACGTCGTAGAAGACCTCCGATGCAAAGGGGGCAGCGGCCACAGGTAGACACCGGAGTGACTGGGCTTTTATGAGCAGATTAGGAAGAAGCCCCCTCCAGCACAGAGTGGATATTCCGACATCCATCGAAAGGTACGTTCTGGAACCTTAGAAGACGCTCTGTTGCATGCGGTTGATCTTTGCCCACGCCCTTATTTCCCCTTCTTCTCGTGAACACGCATCTGCACCCAGAGGCGCCGCATATCCATCCACAGAGTCAGCATGCAACCCGCAGACTTTCATGCCAATGGGACCGGCCAACCGTCCGGCACCAATCGATGGGGAAAAATACCTCCTGCCCGGTATGAAGAAGCGGTCACGAAGGACAAGTCACGAGGGGTGGTCCTTTCCAGGAGTGGCGGTTATCATCCTTCAACCAAAGAGTCGGAGAAAGCGGGACGGTCGTGGAGGGAATTCGTCATTATCACGGAGCCAGCTGCCACGCAGCCAGACGGCCATCTGCAAGAGTGTGTGAGCGATGATGCACTTGTCTGGTTGAAACGCAACGAAGCACATACAAAGGACAAATCTGTTCTATCTGCTGAACCACCGACACTCCCCCCCACTCAGATGTATATTTTTAAAAGTATTCGATGGGTGTGATGCACATTCCGGGTAAGCCCGGCGTCTCCAAGGGGGCTAACGCCACTTCATTATTTCCATCGTCCAAGTACGCATGCTCTTCACGGGCTATTTTCAGGCAGACACTGGGTGCCAGAAATAACCCTGATGGGAAATCACAGCACATGAATTATTCATGGCCCCCGCACTGTGTTCCGCCCTCAGTCCCAAGAACAGAAGAGGCATTCCTCCTGAGCAGGATAACTCAAGACCCCTCAAACGGAAGACCCCCGATAGCACAATGTCAAGCAACAAGACACACGGGGGCGACCTGGAGACTCGAGACGGTCTTCCAAAAAGCTAAGTTGATAAATGAGCTGAAACGAGACAGCAAGCTCTACATTCTTTCCTAAAAATATCTCGAAGGGGAGCAAAGTCTGTTACGGATGATCTCGCAGAAAGGGCTGATATAACCCGGTAACAATGTTACCTTGAGTCCAACCCAGCAAACGCCAGGCGGGACAGGGTGCCACCTCAGAAGGCATCTAACTCGGAAGACCAGTGTGAGCTCAGGGTGTGCAGGGGAACAAGGCTGCTTTCAGAGCCCACCTGGGCCAACCTCTCTCGATCTGCATGACCTTCCACATTCACTTCCTTGCTTCCTCGTGTGCGACACTGGAGAAGTAGCCCTACCACGCTGCACCGATCCGTGATGCAATTGAGCACCTGGCTCCGTGCCTGGCACAGAGCCGGTGAACAGGGGCCATCTCTCTTCCCCCTGTCTGCTGAGTAGCATGGAGATGCAAGTCAAACTCGTCATTAAACAGGAAAGTCATCAGGGAACGTCGGATACATGAGGAGGCTCTCGAGGTTTTATTCTCCTCTCCACAAATGCATCTTACCCTCTATCGATGAGGCTGGCCGGGAGGAGTAACTGCCCTTTCTGAAGCCACTTATTTGCATATTGTGTGAGTGTACGCACTTGTGCACAGGCAGCCGACGCAGGTGTGAGTGGATCTGCACACCTGGGTCATGAGTAAGAACATCTAAATCCCTTCCTTATTCATCCGCTGATCAGAAAGCCAACTGAACATAGAAGTTCTGACCACACAGTTCCCACGAACATCAGTTTTCTTTTGGTTTCTTAGGTAAAATTCCTTGCACCCTTTTGCTGGTTTTTATCTCAGGGTTCTTTGACGCCTCCTTTCTGTTTTCACTAGATTGTTTTCAATATTTTGAGATTTTTTTTTGTGGATGTTCTATTTTATGTGAAGTATCCACCAACCTACAAATAACAGAACCAACTCATTCATTAGTTTGCCTTTATGTTAAATTTTGTTTGCGTTCAAAGTATTATAAGGAACCCAAAAGGATGTTTGTAAAGCTTTTGAGAAGGCAGGGATGTAGAAGAACGTAAAAATGGTATAGGTACGTAGCCAGAGATAATTACAAATGACATTTTATCTATGTTTAAAAGCTGCACACACATCATATATGTTAAAATTATGATACAGGCATATAACATATTTGAATACTCTATTTTCTCATGTTAAATTCTTGTGGTCCTGGGACTCTCACTTTTTTATCACATGACTAATGTAATTTTTAGCTATTGATTTCGGAAAGAGAGAGAGAGAGAAACATCAGTTCCTTGTTCTATGTATTGGTGCATCCATATGTTGATTCTTGTATCTGCCCTGACCAGGGATTGAACCCACAGCCTTGGTGTACGGGGATAATGCTCTAAGCAACTGGACTACCTGGCCGGGGCAACTGATATTGTTCATATGCACTTTGTGTTGTATGAATAACCTTTTTCTAGGTAGTTTCCGTCATTATTACAAGTAATATTTTCATACAAATTTATTCGTATGATATGTCAGAGAGGGTAGCAGTTGAAGTTCAGCTGTGTTATGCGAGTGAACATTTTTACTTGAGTGTGTTCTGGAAGATGTCTGGTTCATCAGAGTAATTTCTTCATTAGGATTTTCAGAGCCTTCACCCAGCACCATCTGGCTTGGCATTTGGACGGAAGGCAATCTTTTCGTCCTGGGATTCATTTAACCAGAGGTCAATGGTTTATAACTTTTATACTTATCTTTGAATCTATTTCACGCAGACTTTCAATAATCCCCACTTTAACTGAGCCCTGAAAAGGGCTTGATTTCATCAGTGTCGCTGACATTGACATTGAGAACGAGCTTGCAAACCAGCCTGTGTTTTCCGACCCTAGCAACATTGTGTGTGTGCTATATCATCACTGAGGAACCAGCTTCTCAGCTGCTGGGCACATTTACTGGGGTGCAACAGTGGGAATTATTTATCACTGCAATCCCGTATTCTATCATGGAACGGCCAGTCTTTAGTGGGGACACACATGCTATGGTTTACTAGATCCCTGGTTGGAAAGGATGTCCTTGAGTTCTTGAATGTGCAGACAGTGCTTCTGAAAAACACCGTTTCCCCAGCACAGAGAGAAGCGGACAGCCCGCCGTTGCCACGGGCTCCTCACTTCGGCTCAGCCACACGGTGGACGACCTTCAAGAACTGTCTAGTCTCGTGGCGAAAGCAACGTCCTTCCTGCCTTTAGCCTACAAGACGGGAGAGCTCTTTTCAGCATGGATGAGAGACAGGTGAATAAAATAAAATCTAAATACGTTCACTCATCTCCACAGGCGCCTGTCGGCCTTCACACTTGAGTGCTGATTGTTATGTCACAACCGCCCATGTCAGGCTTGGAATAACTCCGTAGTCCATATGGCAGAATATTAAGGAATACACCTCTGTGCTTCGCCGGTCCTTCTGACAGACTAACATCACATTTGTCTCCCTGAAAATCATTTGAGAGGTACATATGGGGTGCCTGCCTGTGCCAGCCCACTGCTGGAGGTGCCTGGACTTGTCCCGAAACAAAATGAATAACCTGCAAAACGTCCAGGAGATTTTATTTTCTCTTATCTTGTTTTCTTGTGGTTTTCTCTTCTTCCCTTTCTATTTACCTTCCTTTACCAGGTATTCTGACCAGATGTCATGTCTTTAAATAGTATTTGCGTATGGATTTCTCCCCATTAGGTTCGTCTCCAAGTTGTAAGCTCTGCTGTGTTGTTGAAATCTCCCCTGAGTGGCCCAGCGGATGTTCTAAACTCAACATATGAAAAACCAGGCTCGCTCCCCTTCCGCCTGCTGTTTCCACGCTTCCTCGTTATTTCGGGGGCTCAGCCAAAATCCTTGGGGGCTTTGCTCGTTTCTCTTGGTCTCTCGCACACTGCGGTATGTCATCCCCACCCTAAACCCATATCCAAGACGGACCCTTTCTTCATTCCCTCAGGTGGCGCCAACCCTCCATTCCTCATCCAACAACCTAACTTGTCTTTCTCTCTTCCCTGCTTCCTCCTCCTTTTGGGCTCAACCCAGCGGCCGGAGTTACTCCGGAAAACTGAAGCCGTCTATGTTCCTCCTCTTTCAGAGGCTGCAACACCTAACTCTTCCTTCAGGGTCAAGTCCAAGTTCTGTGACATCATCTTAGTGCCTTTGGTCTGCGAGTCCCTTTCAGCCTCCAAGCTCTGTCAGTCCCCTCCAGCCTCCAAGCTGTTGACTGGAGAGCCTGGAGAATTTGGGTACCCAACCCCCTCACTTTGTCTTACTGATGCTGTTCCACAAAGTAGCGCCCCTCTAAAGAGAACTGTGCTCAACTGTACTTATCTCCTCAAAAGTGCTGACATTTCCGATCTCTCCCGCCTTGCTCTATCTTTTCTTGTTTGTAAAGATTTATTATTTATTTTTAGAGAAGGGAAGGGAGGGAGAAAGAGGGAGAGAAACATCCATGTGTGCTTGCCTCTCATGCGCCCCCTACTGGGGACCTGGCCTGCAACCCAGTCATGTGCCCTGACTGGGAATCGAACCGGCAACCCTTTGGTTCGCAGGCCAGCACTCAATCGACTGAGCCACACCAGCCAGGGCTCCTTGCTTTATCTTTATTCATCCATGAATCACATTATCTTTGAAAACTCTAGACTACATAAATAAATAAATAAATAAAATGCTAGATAATTTGTTAACCTCTGTATCATCTAACTAGAAAAGATTCCCATAAAAGTAAGGTTCTTTGCCATTTTTTCTCTCTGGTGCATTCCTAATGCTAGAAAAATGCCTGACATATAGACATGGTTCTTTAAATGTTGCTGAATTAATGGAAAATGTGATGGAAAAGCTTTTAATTTAGGAAAAAGTATCCACATACATATAAGCTCTTTTCTTACTGATGCACTGGAAGGAGCATGGAAATCAGATAAATAAAGTAAATACTCACTATTTACTCAGGAGCATATAAGTTACATATTCTTATCAAATAACTTTAAAAAGATAAAAGTATATTTTGTGCTGTTACAAAAAGCAGAGAGCGACTGTTTACTCTGTAACAGCTATGTATGTGTATAAAATTAATGCTTTTTAAAGTATCTGATTGTTGAAACATTATGGTGTACACACGAAACTAATACAAAATTATATTGAGTATAAATGATCATTGTAAAGAAAAGAAAAAATTAACTTTAAATATATTACCCACTTTGTCTATGTTTGTGTATACAGGAAATCTAATCTGAAATGATAATTTCGATTGTAAAGTCGACATCCACATCATGCATATTTAATGACAATCTTTCTACTTTTTTACGCAATTTGAGGTCAGCTTTTGGATGTTATATGCCCAGTATCTATTCCCACTACAGAATAGCTTGTCTTTTGACTTCATGTTATTCCTCAGTGAACAAATATTTTTCATTGGCATGTAGTTTTCTGTAATCAATGTTTTTACTCATGTTCAGTGTGTCTGTATGTGAAGTAACAAATTATATTCAGATGTGTACCACTTGTAACAATTATGCATATATATGTTGCATAATATATGTGTGTATACATAGATATGTATATATGTACATAGATATGGTCTGTCCAGAAGGTATCCAGCCATGTAATGTGAAAATTAGAGACATCTATTGAAGAAGATACAAGAAACACTATACACAGGACAATGACGCCTCAGTCCCCTTCCAAGTAGGCACCTTGGGACCTCACACAGGTCTCCCAGTCGCCATCAGCTGCCCTGTCATATTTTCCTGAATTTCATCGACGCTCTGAAATCTCTCCCCTTTCAAAGGTGATTTTAGGTTTGGGAAAAGCCAGAAGTCGCAGGGCACCCAATCTGGGCTGTAGGGGGCTGAGTCGCCTGGGTGATCTGACGTTTTGCCAAAAATATAAACAACAGATAAAGACATCACAAGAAAGGAAAACTATAAGGCAAAGTGTCTTGTGAGCATAGATCCAAAAATCTTGAACAGAAACCGTTGCCAATAAGTTGTGACAACATGTGAAATACATGGGCAATGGCAAAGCCAGCTACATAGTATATGCAAGTCTGTAACATGAATGTAGGTAATCAGCCGTACTGAGGAAAATCGCGGGGTTATATCAATTGATGTGGAAACAGAATTTGATAAAGCCCAGTGTTAACTGATGAGAAAAAGTCTTCACAAACTAGGGAAAGACTGATATTTCCCCAAATTCACACAGAATATCTACAGACAGACTATGGCTGACACCATACTTTATGAGAAACTGGATGTTGTCCTGGTAAGATCAAGTTGTCCTCTCTCTTCACAGCCATATAACTCTATGCTAGAGGTCCTAGTTTGTGCAATAAGACAAGAAAAGGAAATAAGCGTGTTCAGGTTGCAAAGGGAGAATAAAACAGCCTTTCTTTTTCACAGATCACATGATTATCTATGAATAAAACCCCAAAGAGTCAGTAAGGAAAACTTCTGAAGCTAATAAGTGATTGTATTAAAGTCTCATGGGAAAGATTAGTATAAATAGCCAATTTGTTTTCTATATACCAGGGACTGGAATTTGAAATTAAAACCAAACCGTCATTTTATGAGCAATATAAAAAAGCAATTAAGTATTGCAGAGGAGAAGTGAGAAACCTACTTCAGTGGTTTAATTGACTTTATTAAGGCTTTGTGTATAAAAACAAAATAGTTTAGAAAATCTCAGTGTCCTCTCATAGGGAGAATACTAAGGGAATAATTTTATGGACATGATCAGTCATAATATGTAACACACACAGTCACGACATAGCACGGATGAGTTATTCCCTATCTCAGCCTCAAAAAGCACATGCGAGGCTAATTAAATCATGTTCACGTGTAAAGTTAACATTTGAAACAATAATAAGAAGGCACGGTTAAGGAGTTGAGACAGTAACCAGAGTGATGTTCCCCCGAACAGAGAGATTCAGTAAAAGATATGATGGGATCAGTTGCAGGTAATGTGGGTTGCAATTGCCCCATTATTATAAAATCGTCTCTGATTTAGGGAGCATGAGGAAGAGGGCTGAATCCTACTGAATCATGGATATTTTCAAACTCATATCTCTTCTTCCTTCCACAGGATTTCTGTGAGAGCATTAGCAAGCCCACCTTCCTTACGGCCGGGAGGAGTGAAGGTCAGGGACCTGGTGTCAAGCAGCATCAGAACGCACTGAAGACACACTTAAATCGAACTTGATCAGTGGGCTTTAAAAGTCCATGCTCTTTAGCTCTCGAAAGCCCTCATTTTATATTCATAAAGCCAGGAAAATGTATCCCGATGAGAGGTATTATATAGAAATAAAATATTATACTCAGCATTATTTCCAAAGATATCATTATAAGATCCATTTCTACATCACGGAGCTATTTCTGCTTTCCAGTAAATGACCCATAATAACACTGATTTGTGGAACTTGTTATAAAACCTTCTAATAAAAATCCCTATATACATATTCAGTCCACTCCAACGAGAATGCATGAGCTTGTTTTACCTACGTAAGCAAATTTCGCAGTCAAGTTTCATACCGAAGGGTTTTGGAGAGCCCAGGATGCCCCTGTGGGGCTAAGATGAGAGACATAAATCTAAAAAAAAAAAAAAAAAGGAAAGTGGAAGATGGAAGAAGATGCCAACTGGACTCAAGTAAGGATGAGATTGGAGACTTGTGAAAAGCTGAGGAATTACAAAGAAAAATAATACTAAGAACACAAGGTGTCCCTCTGTTGACATAGGATCAACCACGGGGAGTCTATGAAAAATAAGTATATTTACCCATGCTCAACAGAAGGTGACCGTGACCCTTACTTAAACTTTAAGTGTATGGCAGTGGGGGTGGAATGACCTCATAAACCTCTTAGTATCAGATTCTAGCTATGCTTAGATCTTTTATACCAGCTAGGTGAAAATAAATACTTTATTTTAATTCTTAGTGCAGATCCTGTTATCACTGTATTTCCCACAAATAGCACTCTCACCATTTAAAGAAAATCTCTCCTCTATTTTTTCTTTCCTTCCTTCCTTCCTTCCTTCCTTCCTTCCTTCCTCCTTTCTTTCCTTCCTTCTTTCCTTCCTTCCATCCTTCTTTCCTTCCTTCCTTCCTTCCTTCTTTCCTTCCTTCCCTGTCTCCCTTCCTTTCTGCTATTCTCTCTTCCTTCTCTTTGTGGTCCACAAAGGCTCAGATGGTTTACCTATGAAATTCAATAGAAAATAACATTTTCTAAAAAATTAGTAGAATGCAGTCCCTCAGGAGAGAGGACCCCATAAAACAACCACATCACTTTTCATTTCCAGAAACACAGAGAGAGGATCCAGCAGAGAGAGCTGCCTGGAAGAGGTGGTCTGTGAACTGGGATCCAAAGCAAATTTAGCCTTCATCCTGCAGGTTTTCCAAGAGGATGGGGACGTTCAGGCTGAGAGAATGTCATATGCTGAAGAATAATGTGTGTGTGGAGGACTTTTAGCTGTTGGATGGAGCTGGGGAGATGCCAATGGCAGGATCTTGGAAGAGAAGAGAAAGCAGAAAGAGAAGCTGGTGACCAGGGTGGGTGGGGCTCACCAACTATGTCATAGGCAATGGGATCAGATGGATTACTGAGGTGAAGGAGGAGCATCCCTGTATTGTTCCCAAAAAAATGTCAAATGGGCATCACAAGGGTGAAGACCACTCTTGGAGAACCACTGAAAGAGGGCAGCACATCACGAAGACGGGCAGTCAGGTCAACAGCAGCCCTGAGAGGAGAAAGTCGAGATGCACAGGACCCTGTCCTCCTGGATGGAAAGTGGCCCAGCATCACTAGCCGTCCGAGAGATGCAGATTAAAACCACCACGAGGTACCACCCCACACGGGTGAGAATGGCCGTCACGACCAAATCCACAAGCAACAGGTGCTGGAGAGGACGCGGAGAAAGGGGAACCCTAGTGCACTGTGGGTGGGAACGCAGACTGGGGCAGCCCCTGTGGAAAGCAGTATGGGATTGCTTCAGAAAACGACACATGGGACTGCCTTATGGCCCGGTGATCCCACTTCTCGGTATTTACGCAAAGAAACCCAAAACACTTATCCGAAAGAATATATTCGCCCCCACGTCCGTTGTCAATTTATGGAACATATTCGCAGTAACCGATGTACGGGGGCAGCCCAAGTGCCCATCAGCAGACAAGCGGATAAAAAAAGCTGTGATTCATTCACACAATGGAATATGACTTGGCTATAAAAAAGAAAGAAGGAAATCTTACCATTTGCGACAGCATGGATAGACCTGCGGGGCATTCTGCTCAGTGAAATGAGTCAGGCAGAGAGGGACAAATACCATAGGATTGCACTCACGCGTGGAAACACTGGAATTCGCGTTTTACGCCCTTTGATGAACACCCACACACGGGATTCCTGGGTCGTACGGCCGCTTTATCGTTTGGGGAATCTCCACACTGTTTTCCGTAGTGGCTGTACCAGTTTGCCATCCAGGGGCAGGACTCTAACCCAGACGCCGGTCAGAGGCCAAGTTGACGTACATCACACTGACCACGACTGTGTGTACATCTACGTGTTTTCCTGGTTCTCTGTTCCACAGAAGCCGTTACTTCTGGGACTCCCCAAGGTTAAATCTGCCCACCTGACTGGGTTCCAGTCACCCACACACATCTGTAGCAGCTCACGCGACAACTGACCGCCGCCTTCCTGTTTTCAAGGTGTCTGTCTGTGCCCAGCCCACTGAGAGTACATTTCTTTCTCACCTGACACACCCTACTTCTTACCTCCCTGCCCTTACGTGTGTCCTTTTCCTTATCACTTGTAACCCGTCAAACATATTATTTTGTTTTATATTATTCATGCCTTAGGTTTTCTGCACAAAGAGAATGTTTCGGAGGAACACCACCGTACCAGCCACGTCTTGTGCTTCCAGGTGCCCCAGGGGAACGTGGAAAACCATCACGCAGCAACGGCAAGAAACAGACCCCGAGGAGCAACCATAATACTTACTATGATCGATGTTTCTGGAAGCCCGAGGCCCTGCCTGTGCAAAATGTGGCAGGAATGATTCAGACTCTATCACATTTCTTTGGAAATACGCTAACTACGGACCTGATTCTCCAGAAAAGGGCTCCGTAGATTGTAGCTGAATCCAGCTGCGTCCTCGCCACCCAGCCTTGTCTGGGAACCTGGAGGAGTTTTGACAGTAAGGAGCCGACAGCCACCCTCTGGTGTGCTGGGTGTGGCTTATGCTCCAGACGCCCGATGGAATGCTTGCTGTTCACGACATCAGTCCCCTTTGTGACTTCATTTCTCTTGTGACGTCATGAGCTGGGCTAGTATCACGGCTTGAGTCTTACCCGGCTCACACCAGATCAGTCTTTCGGCCTGAGAACTTGGCCCCGTAATGTCTGCTCTGGGGGTGCGCGGTGAGTTTGCGGTCACGTAAGTTTCCAGCTAATCATTCCTGGCATTTTTCTATCAGACGTGTTTCACGGGACTCTAAGGAGAAGGGAGACTATCGTGGTGTTGAGCCAATATTTAAGGAAAAAAAAATGAGCCCTGGCTCAGTGGCTCAGGTGGTTGAAGCTCTGTCAGGTACCCCAAAATATTGTGGGTTCGAACCTGGGTCAGGGCACAAGCCTGGGATGTGGGTTCAGGGCGTGTAGAGGAGACAGCTGATTGATGTTTCTCTCCCACAGCAGTGTCTCTCTCTCTCTGTCTCTCTCAAATCAATGAACATAGCCTCAGGTGAGGATGTTTATACAAAACAGGAAAAAGGTACAAAAAATAATAATTCATTACATAAAAAAGGATTGGGCACAAAGACCTTAATACACTGAGGAATGTGACATCAGACGCTGAACATAGCTATCATTCAAAGGAGCCCAATAAATGTCTGAGGTGACGGTAGAAATCAGAAATCTAGTAAGAGTCTTCTTCAATGACACCAACAACATGTCAAGTAATAGTTATGACAAGGTGTCACGGTGAGTACATGCTGTATTCTTAGAATTCCATTGCATTTTCCCCTTTTTCTTTGCAGCGTAACTAGTACAAAAACACGCACAAATGGTGAACGGGTGGCAATGAACGGTCCGATTTACTAATTGCACAGACGACCAGTTACTTTGGGGCATTATTTTAATTTAATTACAGCGGTCTTCTTTTTTTTTCAAGTGTGAGTAAGCCCTGTACCCCCCCCCCATAGACACGTGTGAACGCCTTTCAGCTGTTACTTACTCCTGAATCTGAATCCTGTCGGGGCCTACACAGCTATTTTCAGTGATGTCTGACAAATTTTAAACTCTCCTTAAACCACTTTTCCATAAGTAGTAGCTTCTTTATGGGAAAGCAAATCCCCTAATGCTTATTACGGAGAGAATTGCATTTGCTTTTGAGTTTTGTTCAACCACACACATTTAAAGGAAGTTTAAAATTAGCATCGCGGTGAATGAAAAACCAGGGGAAAACAGCTCTGGAATTAGACTGTCAACAAAGATTTCCCGCTTGTAATTATATTTCCAGTGTTGAAAAATATATAAGCGCACTCGAAACCCAGTTTGCTGTTGAGGGAGTTTAGTTGTGATAGCAGAAGAGTAGCTGTTTTTTCTCTCAAGCTAACAAAATAACAAACAAACAGAAGACTTCATTTGAAAGAGGACGTCTCTGTACGTACAATAAATCTACCAAAGCAAACGTGGATTTTTTCACCCACTTACAAATAACAGCTTATAGAATACAGGCCGCCCTGGACCTGTACAAGTGCACCAGCTACCACCCCGGGGACATAAGGAGTTTTTTGTTTGAGTCTCAAGTTCTTCCTGCAGCCTCAGGCAGTGGCTTTTCTGGGGTCCACAGGAGGTGCAAAACTCTCGAGATAATTATGTAAAACCTTTCCAATGAAGTGTCTTGTCAACAGACTGTTGCCGCATTTCAACAGGGATGCGACCATCAGCATCTCCACACAAGTGGAGGCGGAACATGGAGTCTAAAACTTTGGAGACTTCTAAATTTAGGATCAGATAATATGTCAAGATCGAGAGGGTCCCCTGAAATGTGTTTTGGGGGTTCAGTCTGCTGAGCAACGACAGAGGGAATGCCAACTCAAAAACTAAATGTGCCGTTGGACGGGTTTTAATTCTCATCAACTAATAATAGCTGTTTGATTATCGAGAATACCGAAACTCTTAAATTTCTTTATGTTTTCAAACCGATATGTCCTGATTCATTACCCTTTAAAAAAATCTCATTAAATGCATTAGGGTGGCATCATTTCATAGGATTCTAAAAGGTCCAAGCAATGCAATTCTGTAACACATCATCTGTGTGTTGTAGTGTGTTTGCATTGTTGTGTTTTAATAAAAAAACTTTAGGACCGCGTTGGGAGTAGCTCTCCACACTGAGCTGGTTTAGAAACACAGCTATTACGTGAGTGTTTAAACGATTCTGGAAAAATCAATGCTGCTGTTTTGCTTTCTTCCACCACCTCGAGATTTCTCTGGTTCCCAGGTCGTTTCCTCGGAGTGATGTAATTGTGCCGGGACATGAGAAGGGTGTGGGATCCACACACACACACACACACACACACACACACACGGGCTTTCGGGCTAGTCTGCCCTGGGTTTGAACCCTCGTTAGCACGTTCTGAGGCGGGAGACGGAGGCCACAGCTGGTGCATGTGTTCTACAGGTTAGTTCTCTCCCATCTATGCCGCAAACAATCACGGTTTCTAGCCCATGAAGGAACCGTGAGAATGGCGTTTGACATCGCTTCACCCAGTCTCTGCCTTCTACCTTTCATCAGTGCTCCCTGTTCTCATTGTTTCTGACGAAGGTGGTTCCAAATATGGTTGCTATAGTTTATATACAATGTACACCTGACATGTTTAATGCTGCAGTTCTGAGACTTTTGATAGAAAGCCATCAAACGGACAACACCATAGGTATGTGAAGCACTTCTGTAAACCCCTAATCATCTGTGCTCTGTGGTGAACCCTTCACCCACCCTCAGCCCTGGGACCTGCCAGTCTGTTCGCTGTGCCTACTGTCTTTTCCAGAATTTCCTATTAAAAAAAAAATCCTTCAATATGCGCCCTATTAACGCCAGCTTCTTTTACCTAGTTGAACCCATCTGAAGTGCTCCCAGGTTGTTGTATATACTGGCAACCCGTTCCTTTTTCAGGGCTGCATACTATTCCACTTTGTAGCCGCCCTTTGATCTGCTTACTAGTCATCCATGGAAGGATATCTAGTGGGGTTTTGCTTTTTTCATTTCTTCATTATCACAAATAAGGCCATGATAAAGGATCTTTATTCCCAGGTTTTTGAATACCCGTGTTTTATTTCTCTTGCATAAATGCCTAAAGGTGATTTCTGGTTCCTATGGTAGTTGGATGTTATAAGAAGCCACCCAAATGTTTGCCGGAGTGGCTGTACCTTGTGCCTTCCTACCAGCGATGTAAGAGTGGTGCATGAGGCCTCATACTCCCGACACTCAGTGTTGTACGGCTTTTAAAAATATCTATTACACTCGACGTTCTCATCTGTGCGTAGCGGCATCTACGTCTGCTCATGGTTGCAATTTGCATTTCCCTTCGAAGGGACCATGTTGCGGGTATTTTCAACGGCTCATTGGCTGTGTATGGTTTGTGCTCAGTGGTTTGTTCAAATTACGTGCTCCTTCTTGTTAGGTTGCTGATGGTGTAGACGGGGGTGTATGTGTCTCTGCTGGTTTTTGACTTTTAAAAATAGAGTTTTAATTGGGGGATCATTTCGGACTCACAGAAAGATGTCGTCTGGCACGTAGAGTCCCTGTCCATCCTTCACCGTGTCCGCCACGTTGAATATCTGACAAATAGTGGTCAAAAGTGAGAAACTGACATTGGTACATCTTGACTTACTAAACTCCAGGCCGTTTTTTTTTGGATTTCACCAGCTTGTCTAGGCACCTTCTCCCCACCCCAAGCCATCCCGGGATTCCTCCGAACGGTGGGCCCTTTGCACAATGGAATAAAACCAGAAGGAAGTCTTACCCTCTGCCACAGCGTGGATCGGCCTGGAGAGCATTATGCTGAGTGAAATCAGTCAGACAGGAGAAAGACAAACACCATATCACTTCAGTCTTATGTGGAATCTAATGAACAAAATTAACTAACGAAGAAATTGGATTCAGACTCACAGATACAGAGAACAGACTGACGGCTGTCCGAGGGGAGGGGTGGGGGTAGGGTGACAAGGGCGAAGGGATTAAGCAAAACAAAACCAAGAAAACCCTCTGGGACACAGACAATAGAAGGATGAGGACCAGAGGGCAAGGGGGTGGGGCAGGGAGAAGAGGGTAAAGATGGAAGGAGACTAGACTCGGGGAGGTGCACACAGAACACAATCAACATACAGAGGGCACATTACAGAATTGTACGCCTGACTCCTATATAATTTCATGGGCCAATATCAACCCAATAAATTCAATAAATAAGTGGCATTGAATTATCAGGTCTCCACTGTCTCTTACGGGGGCCATGTCTCAACTTTCCTTGCTCTTTTTGTCCTGGACAGTTTTTTTTTCACGTATGTGCAGAAGAAGAAGAGAGAGGTCCCCATACATACAATTCCCTGCAGATTCAGTGCTGAGGAGGAGGGGAAGCTCTTAGACTCAACTGACACAGTTACCTGCTCTGTCTGTATAGGGGCATGTGTGTATAGATAGGGTTCAATGTACCCCAGTGAATGAATGCATGAGTGACTGAGTGAGTGAGTGAGTGAATGAGTGAGTGAATGAGTGAGTGAGTGAGTGAGTGAGAGAATGACTGAATGAATGAGTGAGTGAATGGGTGAGTAAGTGAATGAATGAATGAGTGAGTGAGTGAATGAGTGAATGAATGAGTGAGCGAATGAGTGAATGAATGAGTGAGCAAATGAGTGAGTGAGTGAGTGAATGAGTGAGTGAGTGAATGAGTGAGCAAATGAGTGAGTGAGTGAATGAATGAGTGAATGAGCTAATGAATGAGCGAATGAGTGAATGAATGAGTGAGCGAATGAGTGAATGAATGAGTGAGCAAATGAGTGAGTGAGTGAGTGAATGAGTGAGTGAGTGAATGAGTGAGCAAATGAGTGAGTGAGTGAATGAATGAGTGAATGAGCTAATGAATGAGCGAATGAGTGAATGAATGAGTGAGCAAATGAGTGAGTGAGCAAATGAGTGAGTGAGTGAATGAGTGAATGAATGAGTGAGTGAGTGAGTGAGCAAATGATCTGATGCCTATAACACTGTGTGCAGAAGTAACACAGAGCAAATGCACCTCCAGGGTCGTCTGTCACCGCTTGTCCCTCTGGGAAAACGACAAGCCTGCTCCATCAACGATCCGATTAGGTTTCTGGCTCCTCCCCTGCCGACCTGCTTTTCCTGAGAACGCCCGCCGACCTCTGGACGTCTGCGGCCCTATTGTGTCTTGGTGGCGTTCCATGTTTTAATGGGCCCGAGCTCCGAATGCTGTTGGAGGCGCTGAAGGGTCTATGAACTTAATGAGGCCGAATGCAATTGTTTCCACTGCATTCCACTCCCAGCCTGAAGTCATTTGTTTCTTCTCGGTCCGCATACGGGGGCAGCGTTTCTTCCCGGGATCGGGTCCTTGTTTCCTCTGCCCCCGCCTTCCCTGGCAGCGGCGGCACCCTCTCCTCTTTGACGCCCCCAAAGCAAACATCCGCCTGCAAGGGATGCACGCACGTGTTTTTCTCATTGCACAGGACACAGCAAACACAGGGGCACTACTCCTTAACGTAGTTGGGACTAAAGCAGTGAAGAAAGTGTGGCATCAGCCGCTCACAGAGGAACGCTAATTCTGCACCATTAACTCTCTGCAGGCCTCAGCAGCCGCAGGTGTGGTTAAAACAAACCAAAGCCCTTGAGGGGGGCGGGGCACAGAAGCTGCCAGATTGCAAAGAACAGGTCTGGGGTCCCTGAACGTCCTTTAGGTCTCAGCAGTCAAATCAGCATCGCCACCTGCTGGCCGATGTCGGGAACTGCATGCACCGTGGCCATGCCCCAGGGGACGTTTTGCAACCTTTCCTTCAGTATCAGCGAAGCTGTCGCCATTGCTATGCTTTGCCACCGTGCACAGTGTTTTTAAGTAAAGCCTCGTGCTCCGTGCACGCGCTCCAAATAGTTCCACGCACAAAGTATCGTCGGTGACCGTCTGATTTCCTGGCCGGGGCACCTTCGTGCACAGTAGAACCCTCGGGGGCGGCTTTAAAATATCACATTTCCCAGGGTCTCTGCGGGTGGTAGGAAGGGCTCCTGTAGGTCCAAACCTTTTCCCGTGATTGCAACGTGCGGCTGAGCTCAGAGTCACCGCGGAGCCTGAATGATTGATTGCCTGTTACAAGGATGGATACAGAGTCAGACCACCCCGGGCTCGGATACTATTTAAAGTAGCTGTGGAGAAGCTAAGCAACTTTTCTAGTACCGCTGCCCTGAGTTACAGTTGCTTGATACGAGACAGTCTACGCTTACTGGCCTCAGGTTTCTCAGATTTTTGCCCATCTCTCTTTTCGGGAGAATAACCACGCACACCAGATCAGAGAACGGGTAAAAGTAGGTCTGAGCGAGCACCGTAGCAGGAGAGTGTCAAAGTGCCTACATCATGGGCAATAATCCTCTGCTAGTTAGGACACGAAGCTGTGGTACCGTGGGCAATTCTCGCTTCCTGCCTGCTGGCCCGAGCACGGCTGTGAGTGACTAACCACTATTTTTTTGTGCGTGATGAGAATTTTTAAAAATCCATTTGAGAGAGAGAGAGGAAAGGAGAGAGAGATGGAGACAATGAGAGAGATGGGTTTATTGTTCCACTTATTGGTGCATTCCTTTGTTGATTCTTGTGTATTTGCCCTGACTGGGGATCGAACCCACAACCTTGGCATATCAAACCTTGTTACGCAGCAAGGGTATCTTGCAATATTTTTGCAAGCTATCCTTTTGCTGTGTGCATCCTGGCAAGACATATTTCCAAAACGAGGAGCTCAGTTTCAATAATTACAGTATAACATGTTTTAAATGTCTCCACTTTCCCCCAGATACTGGTCGGGGTGGGGGGAGAAGGAGTGAGAATATTCTTATCCTTAGGGAAGTTTCCAGGAGAAAAGGATGATTTTTTTTACCATCTGTGTTCAAGTGGGGTCTGAGTTGTCCTACTATTACCCCCCAAATACCCCACATTTCTTAATTTCCCCCCCCCAAGGTGTCCAAAATCTCAACCTCCTCATTCACATGGCCTGGGGGCATTTTCAAACAAGCAATCTTTCCGAGGACTGACTCTAGTGGAAATCAGTCCACCTGACATTCATTTGTTAGAAGGCTCTGTCTCCCTTTTAAATTTAACTTAATTATATTTAATTTAATTTTTTGCTTTTCTAGAAATCTGGATATTTGCAAAAAAAACTCTTCCAGATGCCTACAACAACTTGATTTCCCATGGCGTTTCGCGTAACTGGTGAGTGAATAAAGGGTGGGGAGGAAGCCGGGAGAAGAGGGGTCAGAAGCTATTTCAGACACGAAATGGAATGGATTGCATGAAAATCTCTTTGCTCTTGTATCTGGATGCATAGCGATTAATCCCACCTGGTTTTTACTGATTTCAGACATATCCTCATGCATGGATGGCTGAGTCCTAACCAAGGGAACTTTCGATATTTTTTAAAAGGTTGTTCTGTTGTACTTAATCTTGGATGTATGTTTATTATCTCCATAGAGGGATTGACATCAAAGTTGTAGCCCAGTTCCCCTGGTGGGGAGAACAGTTCCCTCCCCAGGTGCAGCTATGACCCAGCAGACCTTGCGAGGAAGGTTTTACTTCTCTTGAACAACCTGGTCTGTAGGACTCACCATCGAAGGGACTCTGGGGAAAATGGACCAGCGGTCGTGGGCCGGACGTGCGGTGAAAATGGACCATTTAGTCGGCGTCCCACAGAGAAAATACACACAACAGGAAACATCACTTTGTGTCCCTGTGGGTTTCCTTATCCGGGATGTTTCACATAAATGGCGTCAGCCACAAGGGGCCTTTCTGTCTGGCTTCTTTCCCTCACTGTAGTGTTCTCGTGGACTGCCCAAGCACTTTACGCAACTAGGAAAGCAGTGTTCACAAAATTTATGGAAAGAGTGGAAGAATAATAGGCCCTGGCTGGGTAGCTCAGTTGGTTGGAGCATCACCCTAATTCACCAAGGTCGTAGGTTCAATCCCTGGTCAGGCCACATGTAAGAAGCAGCCACTGCGTGCAAAACTAAGTGGAACAACAAATCAATCTCTCTCTCTCTCTCTCAAGTCAATAAATACAAATTTAAAATAAGCATGAAGAAGGGAAGAAAGAAAGAAAGAGAGAGACAGAGAGAAAGAAAGAGAGAGAAAGAGAGAGAGAGAGAGAAAGAAAGAAAGAAAGAAAGAAAGAAAGAAAGAAAGAAAGAAAGAAAGAAAGAAAGAAAGAAAGAAAGAAGGAAGGAAGGGAGGGAGGGAAAGAAGGAAAGAAAGAGAAAAAGAAAAGAGAAAAGAAAACGGAAATGTTGGTAAGAATACGAGAAATTTCAGCCCTCCCATTAGTGACGGGAATGTAAAATGGTGAAGCCACCACAGAAAGGAGTTTGGCGGTGTCTCAGAAAGATAAACATAGAATTAGCATGTGACCCCAGCAGCTTCCTCCCTTTATTCTCCTTGTTCTTCCCCGGGAACACTTCCTGACAAATACCTGCACCGTGCACCTTTGCTTCTGGGTCGGCTTCTAGAGAATTTGAACAAAGACCGATGCCAGAACAGCTACTGAATTATGCAGAAAAATCAGACTGCTGGTTGTCAGCGGTCCCCGAAGTGAAGAACTCCGTGTACGCTCATCATTTCCAAGATAAAAACCTCCTCTAACAGACAAAACCTCACCCAACACGTGGCTTGTTTTCATTGAGTGGCTAAACCCTTCTCTTCCTGTTTGCATTTTTGGTTAAAAAAAAAAAAAACCGCTGCTGATATACACTTTCCCTTCTTCCTGGCATCAGTGAGAATTTTTCACAGTATATGCCTGCTTGGTGCCATTTTCTTTCTTTTTTTTTCTTTTTCTTTCAATTGAGGTATAATTGACATATAGCATTATATTACTTTCAGGTGTACACAAAACTAAATATATATATATATTAGTTTAACTATATATATAGGGGAATATATATATGCCTCCGACAATAAGTATAATGAACATCCATAGCCGCATTTTTTCCTTGGGATGAGAACTTCAAACCTCTACTCTCTTATCAACTGTAAAATATAGAATAAAGTAGAATGAACTAGAGCCACTACGCCGTACGTTTTTTGCCCTGGGTGGAGTTTACAAGTAGACATTTATCCCTCCTCCTGCCTCAGGCAACTGCCAATCTCCCCTCTGCATCTATGAGCTCAGGTTTCCGTTTGATTTGGCCGTGTGGTTGTTTAGATTTCGCACCTAACTGAGATTACATGGAATGCGTTTCCCTCTGTCGGACTGAGTTCCCTTGGCATTGTCTGTCCGCGTCGTTTCAGATGGTAAGACCTCATTATTTCCTACGGCTGAGCGATATTCCTTTGCACGAATTTCCCTCCTATTCTTCACCCATTTCTCCATCGGGGGATTACGGTGCTGTTTCCATGTCTTCGCTGTTGCGAATAGAGCTTCAGAGAACTTGGGTGTACACACACTTCTCCAAGTTAGTGTTTCTGTTTTCTTCGGGTAAATACGCAAAAGCAGAATTGCTGGATCACTCGACAGTTCGAGTGTTAATTATTTAAGGAGACTCCACCCTTGAATGAGTTTTAAAAATCTCAGGAACACTGTTAAATGTGCAGAACAGGAATAAAGTATCATATAATGTGGGACACCAAATCTTCACGGGATCTCTCCCCATCCATAGAAAGAAAGAAAAAAAAGACTAGGAGACATCACTTCCAAATCTTAAAATGTGTTGCTCCAGCCTGATAGCCTCATGGAAGTTCCGTATCTTCTTTCAAATGTTGCTTCCGTAGACATTGACGCTGATACCAGAGGGTCGACTTGGACCTCAGCTCCTTAGAGCTGAGGGATGCTATCGGTCCCTGTGAAAACTCACCTAAGAAGACTGTTGCTCTCAGTTCCCACCTTGCATTGGCCACTCATATAGGTCACCTTGGTCAACATTCAAGGTTTCGTTCAGAGCTGCTCTCAGTTGAGAAAGTGAGACAACAGAGAGAGAGCGAGGCCGGCATTAAAAGTGCCCGGAAGTGTTATTTGAGGGAAATTTTAGTAAGTAGTGTTTTTTTTTTAACACAGAGCAAAGAAGAAAACTATGAAATAAAAACTCACTTAAACTATGTAAAGAAGTTTAATGAGGATGTAGTCAAATATTCTAAGTGAACCCTTTTAATATAACGTGTAGGTACAAACAGGATACTGTATGCTCCAATGTCCAATTAAAAAGGAGAGAACATGCAAAAAAAATGGGTTTTAAAAACATACTGCCTTTAATTAATCTCCTTGAGACGAATGTGCCTTTTTTTTCTCTTTTTGGACTACTTTCCTCATTTCAAAAGTTTAGCAACGCGTCTTTGAAACTCCAGGTGCCAGTTTGTGACAAACGGGAGTAAACAGGAATACCGCAAGACATGATTAAACTGGGGCCGCGAAGGCACAGCCAGGGTGGAAGAGATTGACCATGCCTTTGAGATGTTCTGGGAATTGTTGGGAATGTTTGAGTCCCGAAGCTCACGAGGAAAATCATTCACAAAATCACTAATGTAAGCTGGGCCGGTGGAGGTCACACTCCTAGCACGCAGCATTCTTCAAAGCAGAAGTCTGCCAGCTAGTTTAAACAGAAATTGATTTATTAACGAGTGGCCGTTCGTTAGCAGAACTTGTGAGCACTCTGCAAACTGATGTGGATTTACCAACACCAGAAGTGAGCCAGGCAGGAGGCACACCCCGCTGGACCATGAGGTTATCCTTATCAAAACCTGGAGCAAGAGACTCAAGCCGGAACTGGACACCCCTCCCCACAGCAATATAAAATATCTATTTTTAAATATATCATCATGTATGTTACCTCCACATCCCAGGTAAGCAGAAGAGCCGAAATCCAGCTATTATCTTCCCAAGCCACGGCTGGCCCACCCTTCTGGAAACGTTAGCCCCCCCCAGGACCCTGAGTGAAGTAAAGATGCTTTTACCCCCTGCTATGCAGGCTTCTGTCACAGGACTGGAATTTTGTCAAAAAGACGTAGCATTTCATGAAGCGATTCCCTCAGGCACACTCCCCTGTGCATCGGCGGAAGCGGAAAAATCAACAAAAACAGAACAAAGGTATCGTTTAAACCACGGCATCATTTAAATATAAATACGAACGTGTGTTTATTTGCACTGTGCTACATGGGAAAATGTGGAATCTGTTAATAGAACTCAAATGCTCGCGCACATGTTTAGTTGCAAGTTCATTGTCAAATAGAAGTGAAGGGACTGTAGCCTTGGGGGTTCCTGTTAATAGGGATACCAGGGCGCGTGCCATCATCTTTTCCAGGAGGACTGGCCCGTCAAAATTCTAATTCCGGTGCATTTAAAATGGAACGATCAATTCCACGCACGGGAGAAATCAATAAAGGAATCTCCCGCACTTTCAAAAGATGAAGGAGTCATCAAAGTAGCAAAACAAACTGTGTTTGTAAAAATTGAGCTGTGAGTGGCCCAATGTCTACATCAAACTTAAGGAGAAAGTCATCGTTTTGACTGCTCTAAGAATAAGAACGCTGGGCAATAAATACTACTCCTGTGAAACGGAGTTCGAATACACATATTGGAAATTGAAACCAAAATATCCGTTGATCCACTTACTCATTCAGTGCAACAAATACTTGGTAACCCGCGGCTGACTGCATTTAATGGGAGTAAGGATGGATATGTCATTATGGGCATTTGTGATGAAGTAACAGCAAAGTGGGACATTTTTTCAGCGGATAAAATTTTAAAGGCTCTTGGAGTTTACTTTGCTTTATGTCTCGCAGAAGGACAGCCTTCGTTCATTAGCCGATCGATCGAATGAATTGGCCTGATCTGCCGTCACACGGCATGAAACTCCGTGTTTAATAAGGACGGCATCCTAGCCAAAGACGACCTGGAGATGGTGATGGCTCATGAGGTGACCAGTGCCGATTTCCACTGACCGGCTCGCAGACGAAGGGCAAGACACCGGATTTTCATTTCAGGTGTTTTGTGGAACTTCTGTTGGATGTGGAAGACTAGTGAGCCTGAGCTGACGGATGCAAGGTACAGGTCAGGGAGCGGCATGGTCTGAAGCAAAGGTGTGGAGGTGACACAGAGCTCCCGATGGCCATCCACGAAGTAGCCACAGGTAGGAATAAGGATGGTGAACCACAAGTTTAAATCCTTAAGAGATTGGCCCTGGCTGCTGTGGCTCAGTGGATTGAGCGCCCGCCTGTGAATCAAAGGGTCGCCGGTTCGATTCCCAGTCAGGGCACATGCCTGGGTTACAGGCCAGGTTCCCAGTAGGGGGCGTGCAAGAGGCGACCACACATGGATGTTTCTCTCCCTCTCTTTCTCCCTCCTTTCCCCTCTGAGTGAAATCTAAAAGAAAATCTTGAAGAGATTGAAGTCCTCTGAGATCGCGGTGCTGGTGGATGATTTCAACAGGGGTGATGTGGAGATGTGGGCTCTTCAGAGGAAGATTATTGCATGAAGGATAAATGATGACAACGATGAGCCAAGACTGTTAATCGATGATCATCACTCCAAGGACAACCGTCAGCAGTCTCGGCTCTTTGCTTGGGATTCAAAATTGGGCGCTCTGAGGTGGATAGGAGGGAATATTCAGGTACCAGCTCAGTTGAACCAAGGGGACACATTTCTCTCCATGGCCAGGTAGGTTGAGGGTTGAAAGAGAAAAATCATATGTCTGGTAAGCTGTGCAGACATACGCACAGAACTACAATATTCACGGCCGGATGGAGGCTGGAGGGGGAGGGGCAGTGGTACCCCTAGGAATCGGCTGCCTCTGCCATTGACTGACATCCATTCGTCAGATACTGTCACAAAACAAGATTCTACGTGCCTTCATTTCAGGCATTAGTCATCCGTGGGCCATATGTTTGAGTCCTGGGATTTCCAAAAAGAACAAAAAATCTGAACCCTTGTTTCTCCTTGACATTTGGTGTGCCCTGTAGAAATAAAAGCCTTCCATCCCAAGCATGCATCATCATTTTATGTACAGAGATGTCTTTGGAGATTTTATTTAGGAGTTTAAACATTCTGACAAGTGAGTCAAAGACTGATGTTAGTGTTCGGCAATAGAGGTGTAAATAAAGGACCTGTGGTTTGTTCGTAGGCAGGCACATCCAACAGTGGTTATAAATAAATCCACATGGACACACAGATACACATGTGTACATAAAAATACATTGTGCCCACATTTCGGAAACAGTGCTGAGCGACAAAGTAATGTGTATGGGCTGACATCATTCAGGGGAACTTTAAAAACAACATACATGACCATAAATTCCGGGTTTGACTTTGAATAGGATTATAGAATAATTGGGAGTTAGGAATAACAATGTATTCACAATCTCCTAGTTCTCAGATACATAAAAAGAAAAACAGATAAAACGCGATCAATAGATGCTCTGCTCAGGCAACTGAATAAACACTGATAAATTTAAACACAAAAAGCGAGCTAGAAATGGCAAGGCGACATGTACTCAGGAGACGTGGTGTCTGAATTCTCTGCACGAGTTGGAAATGACTATGATATGAAAAATAGTCCTTTGTTGCAGAAAACGAGTTAGAATTTGGGTGTGTACGCAGTGGAGCTGCCGTTTAACTATATGGCGCTTTTGTATAGATTTGAAAAATGTATTTATGTAGTGATGTCTGGCTCCTTTTATGGCCTACTTCATTAATTTTAATTAAATTCCCCAATATTTAGGTGCCTCCAAATTCAAAGTTAAAATCATAAATCTGCTCTAAAACATAGCAAAATGTTTTTTCTGAACTATTCGAGTAGATCACTTTGCTTTTTTCGAATAGCCATTCCGCCTACTAGCATCATTAAGTTGATGTTATTCTTAAAATATTTGCCATGCGAAAGTCAATTCACAGCCCAAAATATCGATCTTAATAGAGAAATCGGAGGTTCACTAAAATACATCTTAGCTTCTTTTCTAAATCCTGAATAATGGATTTTAAAACAAAACAAAACAAAACAATAAAATATTTAGGTCCTGCTTTAGAATCTACATTGTATATGCCAGTGAATTGATTCGACAAGTTTGCCATTTTTTAGTGGGATGTGGTCCTCTGTAGCAACTTCTGACATGAAGTCCAATTCTTGGGTGAGGGAACAGATCAAATTAACAACCTCGCCCACCCAACATCCATAGGTCACATTTAAAAAAAAAAAAAAACTAGTTTAGAAATGACAAGTCCACATACATCCTACAGCCCAGGATTTTAAAAACAAACAGAAAAAGTTCTGCATTTCAAAATGTTTAATGGGGTCGTTATTTCCTAAACACTTATTTATCTCTTGCCCTATTTTATTGAAAAAAAATGGAAACAGTTCCACCCTTGAAGCTGGAGGTTTCCTGAATATTCTTCAACAAGGAACCACTGGGGACTCCTTGAATTGGGCATTCTATAAATAGCCCTTGGAATCACCCATTCACACTCTGCAACTACTCATTCTCTTCACTGTTTGTATGGGCCTCGCTTTTCCAAGAAAAACATGCTCTCCGTACAAACCACATAGTAACCTTTCCTTCACTAAAGGAGACCCCGTGAGGTTTAATGTCTCACATCAGGATGATAAACAGAACACAATTTGCCCTATAAAAGTGACAAGACGGGTAGGGTTACTTTTGGTAGTGTGATAAAACGTCGCATTGGCTGACAGGCCAGGGCAAAGGTCAACACGCCATAATTGTCGTCTCGAAAATGTAATGAGTCATCTGGTGGAGATTGTGGCCACTTCTGAGAACAGTCTTTGGGGGAATCAACATATATTTACAGTACACTAACATTTTTTTTCCAGTGCACCTCATTAGGTAATCACATACCATTAAACAGTCCCCCCGGGGCGTTAGCGCTTGGTGCTGATGTGACATCAGGAGATAAATAAAGGGTCACAGCAGTGAAGAAGGAAATTGTACCCTTTGGGACAGCATGCATGGACCAGGGGAACATTGTGCTCATCAGCCAGGCAGAGAAGGACAAATACCCTATGATCTCACTCACATGTGGAATCTAATGAACTAATTGAGCTAACCAGCAAAATAGAGACAGACTCATAGACAGAGAGCAGATGACAGCTAGCCAGGGAGGTTGGGGGTGGAGCAAAAAGGAACAAGGACTCAGGGACACGGGCAACAGTGTGGTGATTGGGGTGGGGGGCGGGAGGACATAACGGGAATAACTCGTGATGGGAAAATGCATCTTGCTTTGTCCAGTTAGTTGCCCGAGTCTCTCGGAAGCCCCTCTGCAGATGGAAAACAGCAGGAAAGGGCTGAGGTTCCTCATGGCATGCGCAGTTGGAGGATTCCGGAAAACCCGTTTTCCAGCCAGGGCCCGTCTTCACTCTTGAATTCTTTTTTGACTCGAGGTGAACCTTACAACCGAGCTCTACAAGGTGCTCATTCACCCAAGTTAGCTGTTTCTGTCTTTTCGAAACGGGAAGACAGATGCAAAGCCTGAGATACCGGCCCAGCGTCCCTTAGCTAGTGATGGACCCAGAGGAATTCCACGGCCGTGCCTTCCCCGACGCAGCAGGCTGGGGAATAAAGCAGCACGTGTCACATAACCCAGTCCCTCTGCAAAGGCATTAAATGTGTCCCTTTCATGCCTTTCTCTGTGTCGCCAGCAAACATTTTATCCACTCAGACGCCATGATTGGTATTTATTTATAGCATTGCCTCTTGAAAAATGCATCGTGTTTTCGCCGAAAAGATGAAAATGGCTATTAAAAGGAAATGCTATTTTACAGTAAAATTTTATTCCACGCTCAAGCTCTGCTGGTCCCGATGGAAAGGTCTGGGGGTTAATGTTACATAATGCAGGGCGTTTTGCCGCTGGCTTCCCAAGTTTATGGGCAAGAAGACTGATTTCTGCCAGAAACCAGGGGTGGAGCTCCTTCTCTCCAAATTTCCATCAGCTCCCACACTCCGTACAGGTAATCTGAATGAATTTGTACAGGCGAGATGTAAATCTTAGATATCATTTCCACAGAGCTACCTTCTATGGAGACATTTTAATAAACTGAGAGCAGTTTAATTAGTTTACCTGGCTCTATTTCTTTCTGCAAATAAGCCTTAAAGGAGCATGCAGATTTCATCAAAGGGGAAGCAAAATGTGAATTGCTTCCACGAGGTAAGGCTACGCAAGCCTTTCTGTACATTCGCACGTGTCTTGAGAAAATCATCCATCCGTCCGAGTCTTTCCACCTGCCCCTCATTGTACACTTTCCCCTGAGGTTCAACCAGTAGGTTTTCTTCTTCAGGGGTCGTGATGTGTTAACAGGACAATGATTGTTGAAGGGGCAAATTCGTGCATGGATAGCACTGGTACTTTATTGTGAATTCCTGTTGCTGTGTGCGGCCAGCCGGTCCGCAAAGAGTGAGGAGTGCGTGAAGAAAAGGAACGTGTTCTGACGGACTGCGGAATCCCGGAAGAAGCAGATTTACAACAGAAGATAAGCTCCCGTTTTCGGCACAGAATCAGTCCCCGTTTATGACAGTGGGTGAGACAAGGGCCGGAAACGGCAGCCTCCAGACGGCAGTTCTGCTCACAGGCGGGACCGGGACACCAGCCGTGTTATGCCGACAGGGATTAAAACTCGACACCCAGTGTCTTCTTATCAAATCGAATCTTATCGAGTGCATGTCAACATTTACCTGCAATATCGAGAACCCCAGGAATAATGAAAATTTTTAAAATGATGATAATCGAAGGGCACACTATCTCACTTGCTTTTCCCTTAAATTCAACAGGTTTCTGTTGACTATACATTGGTAATGCTACGAACACCTTTAAAAATTGCTGTGGTCTTCATTGACAAGTGAACCTTGTCTGAGGTACATTTTAAATAATTTCATTTTGGGGTAATTGGCGTAAGGTGTCTTCAATTATACTCTTTGAGAGAAGGGGATACATTTCAGCGTAAAGAAACAGTGAAAGATGCCCAGGCCTTGCCAACACCTCATATTCCTGCCGTTAATAAAACCTCATTTTCTGCTCAGAATTACTCGTTTATTTTGCCCGGATTCTAATGCCTATTTGATCACAAATAGAAATGGTTGTACAATAATACCACATGCCTAGAGGCAGCTGATTTTCAATTTTAGGCATTTCACCATTTTTTAAATGTTATATTGCCGATCTCCCCCTTCTCCCTGTCCATAGAGGCTTGATATATGTGCCTGTGTTGAAGAGGTGCTGCTAATCTCTACATTTTCAGGATGTCCGTGTTCACTTTTAAGGCAGAAATCATCCGCAACCTTCTTCTACCCTCCAAACATGTTCTGAGCAGAGAGCCCCTCCAAACGACTCAGCTACAAATCGCTACTGTCAGAAACAGAAACTATTTGGGACATTCATAGATTGTATCCAACGCTTTCCAACATTCGGAAGCCCCTCGAGATGAGTCCCATCATTTCCTCCTAAATTATTATTGTTTTCTTGACAGGAGAGACTTGATACAAAGAGACGCATGTTGATTTTTCTCGCCCATCCCCATCTGTCCGCCATTGGGAACCATCGAAAAGTTCTCTGTGTCTGTGCGCTTTTTGTTTTGTTTAGTTTTGTTTGTTTAGTTGTTGTGTTCATTAGATTCCCCATATCAGTGAAATCATAGGGTATTTATCTTTCCCCGTGTGACTCATTTCACTGAGCATAGTACCCTCTAGGTCCTAGCACCCCGTTGCAAGTGGTAAGGTTTCATTTCTTATGGCCGATACTCCGTTGTATATATATGTACTTCAGCTTCTTTATTCCTCTATTGCTGAGCTCTTCCGCTCCTTCCACATCTTGGTTATTATTGTGTGTGTGTTTTTTTTAAGATTTTATTTATTTATTTTTAGAGAGCGTGGAAAGGAGGAAAAAAGAGAGGGAGAGAAATATCCGTGTGTGGTTACCTCTTCCACGCCCCCTACTGGGCACCTGGCCCACAACCCAGGCAAGTGCCCTGACTGGGATTCGAACCCGAGACTCTTTGGGTCACAGGCCGGCACTCAATCCACTGGGCCGCAGCAAGTGGGGCTGTATTGTTGATTTTTTTTAACGACCACCTATTACCTGCCTCGTTTTGACATACGCCTGGTTCACATTTTCTGTTTCTTAAAACTGCTGTAGTTTAAAACGTTGGTGTTATGTCCTCAGTAAACACATTTGTTTCAACGTGGTACTGGCTTTTTTCATGTAGAGAAATACGGGGACGATCCCTTTACCCAGTAACTTTCTGAAGCCTTTATTGGCCAAAGGGTTTGTAATCGCCAGATACACCATGAGGAAAATTAAATAATCTCAGCGTTTCCCATAAAGTTCACACATGCCGAAGTTGTAGTGTGGACATCACAGAATGCATATTCTTGGCCTCTCCTCAGCTTACAAGCCTGCGGTGCACATTACTTTGAGGAATAGCAACTTCCGAAAATTTTCACCAACAAATAAAGCGTGGTTTCAGAATGATTAAGTGGGAAAGCTTTGGAAAAAACTTATCTTTCTTTCATTTCCAAAGATCTAGTTTGGGGAGGCCTTTCACAGCCATACAAACGCATTCAGCATGGGCCAGGCATTTTTCCTCGCTCCTCGAAACCAGCTTTTCACGGACACACGGAGGATGAAAAATAATGAAAGACCGGCTGTGTTACTATTCACCCAAAACAAATGCACGCCGCGTGTGAGCGAGGGGGTCAGGCTGGGAACGGGGAGCTGTTCTCCGTGTTGCTTTTGTCCACAGGGCGCATTTGTCTCGTCCGGAAGTCCGGCCATTCATCCTTGGTGCTCTCGACAGAGCGAAGCAAAGGCTGTATCAGGACCGTGCGATGTGAGATTACTTCTGGGGAAAGCCGTACGCTCTTCTGTACAATCTTCGGCACCTGCCCATCCTCGGCTCTTGCAGGCTGCTCTCGGTTCAGGTGTTATTAATCAGCTATTACAGACAATGCTCTAAGCGTCCACAGTCCAACACACACATGCAGAACCGAGACAAAAATTAATTTATCCCATAAGCTCCCCCCTCGCCCACCTCTCCTTCCATGAGACACCACCCCGAATGTTCGGGGTAGGGTAATTCTCCCTCACTTAAACAAAGTGCTGTCTCATTGATGCGTCCTTAAAAGGGTGTATATTGTTTGATTTTCAGTGCCTTTCACCAAAAAAGCATCCGGTGGTCTACAATCGGGTAGGACGCATGATTTTTCAGTCTTGTATTTTTGCTGTATCCCCACGGGGTTGTGTTTGCCCAAATGCTCGTCGTGAGCTTTGGGGACGTTCCCGTTTTGGGCCTCAGCATAAACGCTTCCCCAAGGAGGATTTCTCGGTTCCCTTCTGCTGCCCGCCCCCCACCCCCAAAATGCATGGGAAATGCTTTGCTTTCCTGTCCAAAGCTACCCTTGATGCTGGGAAGATTCATTTGTGCCTGCTCAACTCGGGGAGGGAGCATATGGATGCAGGGTATGTACCTCCTCTTGTCCAACGCGGTGATGATGATGTGCTTCCCCTTTTAAGGTGCTACTTGCTCTCTCACCTTTTCAGGTTCTTTTCACCCCTTCGGGAATTTCCATTCGATGCCCAATTACAGAGTGTCTGGCCATGTGAACACCAAATAGTGTCACCGCTTGCTCTCATTTCGCCTAGGTGGTTAGCTCTTTCCCAGGCACAGCCCAACGCCGTGACCAGGTGTGTTTCCGGAACGTCTGAGAATACACCTCCGCGATGCAGGGGACCATCCCACTAGGCCAGGAAGTACTCTCGTTTTTGTATGCTCTCCAGTAAGACTTATGAATAATGTCACTAGGTGTGTGAACTCAAATTCATGCTTTTAATTGTGGGGGTTTTCTTTTTTTCATTTTTGTTTTCTTCTGTTCCTCAGAGCCTCTTTGTCAGGTTGGAGTGTCGAACTTATATCGATCTGGAAGCCATGTTGTTTTTATTGCTTTTGTGGATATATATATATAATTTTTTTATAAAATGGGGATCATCTATTCTTGAACAGCCCCTGTGAGTCAGCTGGACCTGTTCTAAGATGTTTACACTCAGCTTTAGGGCCTTGAATGCATAAGATTTTCCATCTTTTACCTCTTAGTAAGCCGGCCTTTAACCACTCCTCCCACTTGGCCCCAGGCGTCCACGTCTTTGATGCTGTGACAACATTCTCTGCTCGTTACGTATCGACTTTATTTGTGCCCATCCTGATACTGTCTTCTCTTTCTATATCTGTTTTATTTATAGCTCTGACCCCTCCTACATTTAAAGTGTTGTTTCTTGGAAATGTTTTCAGTTTTTTGGCAAAGTAACTGACATGTATGCATCATTATTCCTTTGTGTTTTTCTCCTGATCTCTCAGCATCATTTGCTCATATTTTCTCGAAGAACACCTCTTGCTTGTGTTGAATTTCTTAACTGTACTTTTTATACAGTGTGTTGCTTATTTCTTTTCTTATTTATAAATACCCCTGCCTCTACACTCCTGGGATTTACGCGGGTGTTCTTGTTTTGATGGTAGGTGACCCCGTAGGTCAACACTTTTGCGACAGTCTGTTTTCAAATTTAAATTTTTCAGAAGAACGTCGTTCTCTCCGCAGCCCAAATGTACTTTGACCCAGGTTGTAAATTCACTCCTGTCTAATGCTGACAATACTTTAGAATTCTGGGGATGTTACCTTCGTAATCTCTGAGGCATTTACCTCTGCACGTTGAGGCATTCTGTTAAACACACAGGAATTCATTATCTGCCGTCTTAGTATTAACCCATCAATGGAAGTCAACAGTGTCAAGAAAATAGGAATTAAGAGGTAAAAACAAAGTGTAGTCTCCCCGAAACTTTATCTTCGATATTGGTGGAAGGTCTCTATGACCTCATACACAACAAATTATTGCAATAGTGTGGACGCGTAAGAAAATGAGTATATTGTAAATGATCTCTCTGAGCCCTGGCCGGGTGGCTCAGCGGTTTGGAGTGTTGTCATGCACACCAAAGGTTGTGGGTTCGATCCCCAGTCACAGCACGTTTGGGAGGCAACTGATCAATGTTTTTCTCTCGCATCAATGTTCCTTTCTCTCTCTCTCTCTCTCTCTCTCTCTCTCTCTCATCAATAAACATATATTTGGGTAAGGGTTTAAAAAAAAGAAAAGAGAAAACAAAACTGATCTGACCCCCCCACAGGCTGTTTTGGATACTATCACTCACATTTCAGCCTCGTCGTAAAAACTGCACGCTTTCTGAAGCTTGCAGGCATCCCTGGCCTCTCAGGACCTACGGCAAGCATGAGGGTGTCCGAGGCAGAAGGGAAACATTCTCAGCCAGTGCACAGTGAGGGTCTCGTACCCATGGCACCCCCTGTCCGTTTTCATCCCCAAATGGGCAGCTTCCAGCGGCAGTTTGAATGCTGCAGGGAATCCACCCACTGCCTCCTTTTTTCGTTTCCCCTGCCGCTCACCAGCTCCCCGACTGAACCGAGGAGACAGCCTGCCTCCAGGGTGAGTGAGGACAGGGGAAGGGGCGGGTTGCAGCGGGAGGGAACAAAAGCCTCCAGCAGTGCCCCCCTTCCCTTAGTGCAGCCTCCACAGACCTGCCGGGCTGCCGCAGGCCCACTCAGTGCTCCGGCTGTCCGCCCACACCGCAGCCCCGCGGGGGCTGGCCGAATCCTTCTGCCCTCCTGTGCTCTTTCTGCCTTCCTCCGGCATTGATCTTCGGGAGGCAGCCAGCAGCTTCGAGAGACCACACGCCGTTCACAGCACCCAGTGCTCTGTGAACTTACGATTCTCTTCCATGGCTTCATGTACCCCACATGCAGGGACCAGATATCTCTCTCCCTTGGGTGTCCCCTACCCCATCCAAAGTCCCCTGAGCAGGTGACCCACAGAGTCCCCTTTTCCATGAAGTTGCTCAGTGGCTTTCTCAGCAGCATCTCCACGCGTCCAGACACTGTGTGCATCCCACCGTGTGCATTCTCGTAGCCCCTGGTCCCTTCTAGGGTGTCAGGGCAATGAGCACTCGCCATCAGGCCCTGCACCCAAGGGCGTTAGGGTCTGTCGGACATGAGAGTGAAGAGACCTCTGAAAGATAAAACGAAGTAAATCACAAGAAGAGAAAGCAAGGAGGTGCCCCGGTGCTGCCCGCGGCCCACTTGGTGGCAGTGATTTGGGGGAAACACGCCCCTCTCAAGCTACAAGCACTTACAGCCGGATCTGTGTTAGTCTGTCACGAACAGTCTACAATGCTGAGAATTAAAGTGATTGCTTTGCAGGCTTGAGAACACAACGTGTCCCCGCCAAGACGTGGCCTCTGCATTTCCGGGGCCATCGGTCTCCCTCGCTGGTGGCGTAATGTGGAGTTTACATTGTTTTAACCTTGCCTTCCTCGACCTCTGTCTGGCGTATTTTAAACACGCTTTTTCTTTGTAAACCTAACGAGAGAGCAACGGTGACCTCCTTCAGGGAAGCATTCTAGAATTGGAACCGTGCCCACGCACATATTCTAGAAGTGGTGACAACAATCACAAGAAAAGTTAATATTTTACAATGAAAAAAGAAGCCAAAGATGAGTGACTATAAAATCAATTCCCAGGAATTACGTGCATGTCTGATTTTTCCAGCCTACGGTCCATCATCACTAGTTGAGCAGTAATTTGTTTTAAAAAGGTAGGGATAGAAATGGCTCGGACGCAAAACTTCACATGGGCACTTTCTGTAAAGCATCACCAATTTGCCTTGGTGGTTGCTGCATTCCATCCTACACCATCAGCCTTCGATGCTGACCCTCGGATTTCGGAGTTGAAACTCTCCAGATGGGAGGTATCTGGTTAAAATACTAGGTGGCCACTTTCACCGCAGAATTCGTCTGTTTATTTTCCTTTCTCCTGCACTTAAATATTTTAGAAATATAAATCTGTTGGGTGAATCCTTAAGGAAATTCGCCCGAGCCCACACACGCAAGTGTACACTCCCCATCATATTGGCTTCTCGATGGAAGTTGAAGTCTCCTTCCCCTGGTCTGGTCCAGGCTCCAAACATGTGGAGGTTTCCTCAGATTCTACAGTCCATTTTGATGCATTTCTGTTCCATCCATAGCCCTTGTGTGGCATCTCGCTTGGGCTGGAGGGAAAGAAGACACTCAGCCTCCCTTTGCTCCATCAACTGGACTCGCACTGCATCTTGGGTCCACTGTTCCGACTGCAAACTGGCAGAGGCACCCTAGGGCTGTAGGTCTTCCAATCCGTGATCTTCTCCAGTTTGGCACCCGGGTGACTGTGGAAAATCCGAGGCAGATTCCTGGGGGAGACGCCAGCATCATGAGCTGGGGTGGGGCGTGGGGGAGTTACCTCTCTTGCTTCTTTCCTTGCAGGAGAACTCTAAGTGGCATACTCTTCCTCCTTTTCACACGCAAAGCCCTTCGAATTCCAATCTTAGAACCTCAGTGTGTGTGTGCCTCGCTTCCACCCGGATGCCCCTGCCTGTCCAAAGGTCTGCAACAGATACAATAAGCATTTGTTTTCACCGGTGCCAAGTCATGGGGAAGCCAAGTAGCAGAAGACTAAGGTTTCCTGTTGAATGCTCATGGGAGGTGAGCAGGGAGGCCAGGCTCCAGCGTGTTGTGGAGTTTGCAGAGGGTCAGCTCGCTGCACTGACAATGGACAGACCAGCGGGCAGGAGTCGCTGGGGATGGACAATGACGGCAGCTTCCTAAGATAGTGCAACTTTGCTCCTGGGCAAGGGCTCTTCTGGCTCCAATAAATCGCAAAGCTTCTCCATGTGTGCTTATGTGCCTGGTCCTGCTGATGGCCTGGGGCAGTGATGGCCGGCAGGTGCTGGATTTTACTGCTTTCCTCAGAGGCCCCCCTACAATAGCCTGTCCCCACAGACTCTGGCAGTAGCTCAGAGCACAGGGCGGGCATCCTTCTCCACCACCGTACAATGTCCCGCAGCAAAACTCCTGATCTTGCTACAGTTTCCATTCCAGCTGGACTTAACATGCCAGTGTTGTCAGTGGGAATGAATCTTTTTATGGCATCCTGAGGAATGCAGTTCGAGGACCCACCTGTGGCAGAGTGTGGTGTGGCGAGGTTTATGTAGGTAGGAATGTGCCCCCTGGGTTTCCAAGGTCCCACCTCCCTGCATCCCAGCATAAGAAAAGTCCAACCCTGTGGTCAGCAAGGCCAAGACGAAGGACAGTGTCCAGGGTTTCTGCTTCCTATTCGAGCTCAGTCCTTTGGAGCCCACACGGTGTGCTGCAGAGTGTGGTAGAGGCTAGACCCATGTGCCCCAGGGCAAGAGAGAACATGCAGATACACAGGGTGAGTGAGGGTTCCCCAGCGAGACAGAGAGAGGGAGAGAGAGAGGCTTCTTTGTTCCCCAGCAATTACATCAGCTTAGGTTTGAGATGCACTGGGTGTGTTTTCAAAAGAACCAATCAACTTCCCAAGTTTTACTGGCTTTTAAAAGGTCCACACCCCCTAGTTGGACTGACGTGCCTCTATGGTCAAGCACGCCCCTTGTGGCTCCCAAAAATCCGGTACCAGAGCGGGGAGGGAGGAGTGTGTAGCCCCTTGGAGGAGCAAAGGCTGTGGTTCCCCCCGGGTGTGAAGCTGTAGCTTCCTGGTGACGCAAAGTGGCTCATGCTCCCCAGTTTACGGAGCTCCATGTCTCATTGCCTTTGCTCCCCTTTCCTTTATTAATAACCAATTAACGAACACCATGTTATGAACTTGAATGCCCCATTCATCCAGCAGGCAATCCGTAGCCATGCCTGAGCCAAAATCCTTACTGCTCAGTACAGGAAATCATGGTGCTATTTTATATGTCTACAGCCCAACAGGGGGGGAAAAAAAACCCCCAGGAATTAGCCATTGTTTCTGGGTTCTATGTTTTGTCAGCAGGTGAGCTCAGCCTGTTGACTTATCATTGAGAATACCCTGGAATGAGGTAACACTGGCCCAAACGTAACCCTTCACAGGTAACGTGCTTCATCAGAGTCTCTCCTGTACCCGAGGAAAAGGCAGGTGAACGAGGACCACCCCATACACCGGATCAGAAGGCCATTACAACACTGTTGTTACTTCAAGAGGCTGAAAAGCATTTACCGTGTACAAGGGCAAGAAACACAACAGCCATTACACTAATGGCTTCCTTGCAATATTGATGGGAGGGTCTCATTTGCATTGGGGTGATTTTTCGACATACGTTTTCCGCTACGAAAATTAAAGGCATAAAACACTTTGTACTGTTTTGCCCTGAATCTCTCCCGATTCTCCTGGTCCCCAGCCTTTCGCTTTCCTGGCCATCGTTAAATAAAGAGGTTCCAGACCCAAACAGTGAATGCACGATGCTAAATGACCCACTAAAATAGCTTAATAATGTTGCTGGACTCTTTTTAAATACGTTTTACACATAGAAAATTTTCCGTGATAGCCTAACACGCCACGGCATTGGTTTTAGTGATGCAAAATGCTGCCGTTAAATGTGGAGTTTTTGCTTTCTTTGTGTGGCTCTGCCTGGTAGAAAGTGAATGACCTTCAAGCACGGGGAGGAACATTTGGAGAAGGATGGCCCAGAGCAGTTTAAGGAGTCCTGGCCCAATTCTGTGTTTGAATCCGGGTCCAATGGCTCCATCTCAGGAGTTAAGACGGAGGAGTGCTAGGGAATTTTCCTCTACGGACCTGCCCCTTCAACATTACCTTTCCGAGATGCTGAGCACCAAGAAAGGTGCTTATTTCTAGCTTCTTCGAGCAACAGGCCTCTGAGAGCCCTCTGGGAACAATGTCACTCGGCAGGGAGAGTCCCTCTGCTGTGCAAAGGACACCTGATAACATTTACGGTGAGCCAGCCAGCATCTGAGAATTCTCTTACACCCTACCCTCCACCCCACTGATTCCCTGTAAGAAATACCCCCACCTCTCTGCCCAACCTGCTATTTCTAATTTAAAACATCAATGCACGCATGTGCATTTTGTCTTCACAGGAAAACCACCATGTTTTGGGTTCACTTTGAAAGGCGCTCCCTGATTTCTAACCTGCCATCAAGGCAAATGTCGGCAGGAGCTTGGATCTGCACTAAATGATGAAAGCATGTTTTGTGTGAAAAAATAAGGATTTGCATTGTCCCACTGCACTCATATTTTTTAGCTTGCCTTTGAGGCCGGGAAGGGAAGGGGAGAGGATTTTGAGGATTCTCAGCAAGGGACTACAATTAAACACTCTCCACATTATACTACTAAATTATAATATAGTATGTTGTCTTATATATTATATTGTATTATATTATATTATGTTATATTATATTATATTATATTACATTACATTATATTATATTATATTATATTATATTATATTATACAAGGTCTGACACAAACAATACCCCTTTTTACTACTAAATCTTTTATCACAAAATCACAAGCATGTAATTCTGTAACAGGACCATATCACACTCAAGCACACCATATGACATTTTAGGTAAAATATTCAAATTAAAACTATAAGTTATCACACCCTTATTATTAGCCTACCGAGCACACTCAAGCAAGTCATCCTTTTGCCAGACCCTGTATTATATTTATTATATTATATTATATTATATTATATTATATTAGTATATATACATATATTTTATTATAACTCAAAATATGCAGCTGGGAGGAACCCAAATGTTTTGAACTTGGAGGGGAAAATATGACATGCCCCTTCAATATCCAGAGAATTTCCATTACAGCTTCTCACGGCTGGTGCCATTGGTTGACCGTTTTAGCGAGAATGTGCCCAGATATCTGAGTACTTGGCTGACCTCTCAAGTCCTCCGGCCATCCTCACCTCAGTCACGTGCCACAGAAGGCTGAGCTGGGAGGGGCAGGCCACGCCCGGTGAGAGAAGCCACGCCCACGTGACATTAAAAACGAGAAAGGGGCTGTGTTGCTATAACGCAAGGACAACGAGTGTTGGATTGCTCCTTTTACTGTGTTGACATACACCACCGGGAGGCCCACGCATCCCGTGGACAAGTGCAGGGCAGCCTCGCGAGGGCCGCGACAGGTGGGACCGGGATGCGAAAAGCCTGCACACCTGCCGCCCTCCCCAGCCCTCAGCGTAGGTCGCTCCGCACCACCTGGATCCCCGGGCAGCTTCTGGTTCCCCAGGTCCAGGCGGACGCAGGAATGTGCTCCTCATTTCCAAGAGCTCCTGACCTGTCTCTGTGGATCCCCCAGGCTTGAGAACTTGTGCCTCAGTCAACATTTCCCAAAATGATTTTTTTGTGTGTGATAAAAACTTAGAGTACATGGTACTCCAAGTGTTTGAGGTTCCAGAGTCTTGGAGAAGCCTCTTTTCTTCCAACTCACCTTTTGAGACAATGTCCCATTTGTACTGTGAAGCTCCAGGTGACGAAAAAGAAATGAGCAAAAAGTAATGTTTTGTTTTGTTTTTTAACCAATATTTCTTATGGCTCAGACAAGAGCACCTGGTCTGAGCCTCCTGATTGTCCTACCTGACGAAGTGACGACAGAGTGTGTGTGACGTCATAAACCGGGAGTGGGAAGGGCTCACATTGAACTTGAGATGTCTGATAGCCACAGCCGTTAGAGCTCCGTGTTTGGGTTTCGGTTTTGTTTTAATTCATGATGGTGTTTTGGGTTTTTTTTTCATTATCATGGTACCCCCTAGTAGCCTGTCCTTACGTGGCATTAGCGAAACCAGTCACTATTCGCTCATTTGCAGACAAAGGTGCTCCAGTCCTTGGGTTTCAAGTCTTCACCTGAGTGTTTGTCCCGCCCCCGGGGTTAATCACGTACAGATGACGAACGCTTAGAAGATGAGTAACTCATGAGTGTCTGCTATTCAACCTTGCTGACGGTAGTCAAGAATCATAGAAATTTGCCATTTTTGCTTTATAGACTTCCAGCTACTTGTCTCGTTACACCCAGCTGTGAGAGGCGACCTTGTGGGGTCAAGGATCTAAGGCCATAAATGCATCTTCTTTTCCCAGAATCCACATGGAGTCAACATAAAGAATGCGAGAGATGCAGATAGTCCCTGGGTTCCACTCCTATTAGGAGGGAAGGTGCCTGACATCGTAATGTATGAACCAAAGTTCATTGAGTCATTGGTATTACAGCTAAAAATTGTATAGAATTGCCCAGTCTTCAGTTTCTTACAAATTCACGTGTGAGTGTATGTGTACAAATATGTACATTTATAATCCACATGTGATACCCGTGTAAGCCTGTGTTTATTGCATAGATAATACAATATGTAAAATTACGCATGCCAATAAGTAAATATATGATACATAAGTGCAAACCTATATACACATGCATATATCTATGCATTATACATACAACAATAAGACAAAAATTCCACCTTGATCAGTAAAAAATTCCGCTTGGAAAATTGCACCTTGATGTGTACCATTTGCAATGAAGAAATTGTGCCTAAGGCAATAAATGATAGATAATTGAAGTGAGAATGAGACCTGAGCAAATATATGGACGTTGGCCTCGAAGATGTAAAATTATCTTCACCAAAGAAATCAACAGAATATACTTGAACAACCATAAAAAAAGTACAAAAAAAAAAGAAGTCAACAGAATACATATGTAATGCGAGAAGTAATTTTAAATTTTGAAAAGCATGGATGGAGCATTCTTGCATTTTTCCCTCATAACCTGCATTTATATTGCATTTCAAATCCATTCCATTTCTTCTGCATTTTCCTACTCCCTTTCTTTTATTGCTAGTGGTAGGCGAAGGAGCCCATTTCTGCCTGGTTCGCTGGTTGTCAGTGGGTTGGCACGTTGGTGAGTGCACAGGATTATGTGTGCCCAGGGGCACCTGTCAGGACATAGTAACATCAAACACACCCCCCTTTCATATGTATCTGTGCGGTGCCAGGGCGCTAGGGCTTCCTTAGACAAAGCCTTTGTGATAAGATCAGAAAAACCAAAGCATTTCCTTGAAGACGCATCCTACTTCAAAGCCTTGAATGAATCTACCCCCAGAAACTCGGCAAACATCATCCATCGCGTGTCCAATTGTTTTCCCCTGCGCCCCGAAGGGCAGGAACACAGTCCAGTCTTCCCAGATGTCCCATGTAATTTTTGAAGCTTCCTGATCATTTTGGGCAGAGCAGGGGCCGTCCCTGCATGAAGGTTCCGGCCAAGTTCAATTGTGTGTTTTCACTGTGTCTCTTCCTTTGTGTTCACTCATCATGGGAGCTGTAATCCCATCCAGGGAGTGAGAACAATGGGGCTGCTGCCCTGGTTAGTGAATGGCACCCATGTTGTACGCCCCTAAAAGGGCGCTCCAAAGTGGTCACAGGGTTCGGATGTGCCCACTCAGTTGTGTCCCGGTGTTGCTTCCTCTTTACTGTTTGGTTGACTGTGGGCTCTTAAAACATATGCTCTCTGTTTGGAGGGGTGACATTTCACCCCAGAAACGTAGTTAACTTTTAAAAGATGGACAGAGAAACACACCCTCTATTCTTTTATGTGATTGCTAGCTCCCAGTGACCTTTTCCTGGAGCAGGTGGACTCTAATCAAAGAGCAAAACACTCAATTCTGGAACGGCGTGTGTGTTATTGTAGGCAGCAGGCTGTGTGTGCATTGGTGCATTGGTGACAGTCGATTCTGTTTCCTTCACACACACGATGTGTTGTCACGCGGAGCATTTATTTCTCCAAAGAACAAGAGAGCAGGCATTTTCCTTTCCTAGAGATTTGGCAATATGCCCACAACAGAAATTGTTGTCTCCCCGTCCTGCAGGCTGGAGGCTGAGACCCAGGGGTGGGCAGGGCTGGCTCCCCCTGAGGCCTCCCTCCTGGGCGTGCAGACAGCCGTCATCCCCCTGTGTCCTCACACAGGCGTCCCTCTGGGTGTGTCTGTCCCCATCTCCTCTTCTTATGAGGATCCCAGTCCTGCGAGACCAGGGCCACCCTAGGGACCCCATTTTCCATGCATCACTTCTGGAGAGACCCATTTCCAAATGCAGCCCCATCCTGAGGTCATGGGGGTCAGGGCTTCAACATGCATTTTTTTAGGGGAATGAAATTTAGCCCCAAACTGCAAGACTTAAGGAAAGACTAGATTTTCTCCCATAGGTTGTGTTGATTTAGACAAATCGAAGTGGTCTTTAGGCAAATATGAAAAAAATTATCTGATGCGTAGGTATAACACTCTTTAGCAAATGAGCAAAAGTTAAAAAATAAAAACAAACAAAAGTGCCCTGGTTGGTGTGGCTCAGTGGGTTGAACACCTGCCTGTGGAGAAAAAGGTTGCTGGTTCGATTCCCCGTCAAGGCACTGGCCTGGGTTGCGGGCCAGGTTCCCAGTAGGGGGCGTGCAAGAGGCAACCACACATTGATGTTTCTCTCTCTTTTTCTCCTTCTGTTCCCCTCTTTCTAAAAATAAATAAGAAAATAAATAAAATACTTTAGAAAAACAAACAAAAACACTGGCCCCTTCCCTGGGTGGCATAAGGGATGGTCTCCCTAACTACAGCGATGACACCCCCCACCCCCCGACACACCCAGCTCCTCCCCCAAAAGCACAGCAGTTTCCACACTCAGGGAGCTGGACATCATTGCCGTGTGTCTTCCTTGCCTACGCTCCGAACAGGCTGCCCATTTCACATTTGTCTACAAGCTCAGTTGTGTACAGCCGTGCAAATCAAACTGCTCAGAAAGGTCACGCAATCCCCACGTGACATGTATGCATCTTAGTGATGGAATGACAGTATGTCCCAGGTGGCTCTCCTGCTTTCCTCTCCACACGCGTATCTTTTGGGGAAGCGTGTGCTACAAGCATAAATCCTGTGATTTGTGTAGTGAGGCAGCTGATGAATTCTTGGTGACTAGTGGTTGGAGGACTGGAGCCATGGCAGCTGGCAGACTCTACACAGGCAATAAGTATCTTTCGGAAACCGAAATATGAAGAAATAAACATGTAAGAATCTTATGCAGCCCTGGTCTGGTGGCTCGGTCGAAAAGGTGTGTGTTGCATCCCTGGTGACCGTACACGCCCAGCTTGCCGGTTTCACCCCGGGGCACCTATGGGAGGCAAGTGATCGATGCTTCTCTGTCACATCGATGTTTCTCTCTCTCTCACTCTCTCTTCCTCCCTCTCTCCGAAAGCAATGGACGAACCCTTGGGCGAGGACTGAAAAAATGTCTCGTAGATTTATGGTAATAGCCCAGCTGCATAACTAAAACCAGAAGTCACGGAACTTTGGGTTGCCACTTAAACAAGGGGCTGTAAATACTCACTTGCATTTGATGCCCTCTCTCTATCTCTGTGTGTTATTCTCTCTGTCTTCTTCATTTTATTTTATTATTAGTTTTACCATGTGTGCGTACAGGTGGGGCTTCTCATTAGCAAGGTCTCAAGGAAACTACAGCCGCAATTACTACAACACAACAGATTCACTAATTCTTACTCAACAGTCTATGTCTGCTCAACACTTGTAATCTCTAGATGGTTCCCTATGTCCCAGACAATTCACAATTTATCATAAATTCAGTACAAATGCTTGCAGGTTTGGTAAAAAAAAAATGAGTGTTTTATGAAACCCCTCCAACTGAATATTCCTGACAAAACTGAATTACTGACTAATATGGAGCTGGCCCTCCGTAGCTGAAGAAACTGTTTAAAAGTAGTTTTATAGTTTTCGAGTTAAGGTCCCGATTAGGTCTTGTCCTCTCTACTCTGAAATTTCAGTTCTTGTTTTAAGTCAACCAACAGTCTCTTTCTTAGCTTCCCTCATGTCCAGTACCCTTAGATAGTGTGCTCCATCTAATGTCCTTTTTAAAAAAATATTTTAATTGGATTAAGGGAAATGTCCGGGGAGATTAGCTCAGAAGCCTTACAACCCAAAGAGTTTTCAAGGCGTTGCCGAGCAACTCAAGTCTCCAAGGAGATTCAACTCCTGAGTCACAATCAGGGTGGAGCGTCCACGTTTCTGTAAGTCAGGGGTGTCAAACTCATTTTCACCCGGGGCCACATCAGCCTCAAGGTTGCCTTCAAAGGGTAAATGTCATTTCAACTCCTTAACAGTTAAGGGGTAGTTACATGTATACAGTCCTAAAATCATTTCAGCGCTTTGAAGGCAACCGTGAGGCTGATGTGGCCCCTGGTGGAAATGAGTTTGACACCCCTGCTGTAGGTGGTGTTCTGATTTTCCAGGTCCAAGAGGCCCCCAGCGTCAGCTCACAGCCCCCTGGAGGTGGTGTCCGCGTAGAGCTGGCCACCCCACTAACCCCATGTTCCCCCACTGCTGTTGGGAAAATGGACCCATCCATTAATGATCCTTCTTATGGGCCGTTCTCAGTACTCCTTTCAGAAGCCACGGTGGTCTTCTCCTGCCTTTGCATGAAACAGCCACAAGAATCTCAGACGGGAAAGGTTCCCGCAGATGAGCTCAGTGCTGCCATCTCCTAAGGGCTTTGCACCCTGAGCTCAGACAGTGGGTGCTCTCCTGCCCAAGAAGAACCGAGGGTCGCTGGACAAGAAGCCAAGCTTTCCATCCTGACTCAACTTCTCAACCAGGGTGATTCTGTTGGTAACTCATGAAAATGTTTCTCTTCTGTCTTTTTACCTACCTACTCCCTCCCTCCCTTGGTCCTTCCTTCTTTCCTCCCTTCCCTCTTTCCTTCTTTCCTTCCTTCCCTCTTTCCTTCCTTCCTTCTTTCCTCCCTTCCCTCTTTCCTTCCCTCCTTCTTTCCTCCCTTCTCTCTTTCCTTCCCTCCTTCTTTCCTCCCTTCTCTCTTTCCTTCCCTCCTTCTTTCCTTCCCTAAACACATATTGAAAAAAAGCACAGACGTTTCCCTCATTACGGAATGAGGGGAATATGTACTATGCCAAGCTCATTGAATGGTCCAAACACAGATCAAAAATGAGAAAACGCCCGAACTACTTCTTTCACACTTGCTCTCCAGGCGAGCAGCTAACAGGCGATGTTGAGCGCAGAGCCTGATACAACAGATCCTTCCGGAAGCAGCATCATCGCTCAACCACCGTGACAGAAATGGAAGACATCCAGGACAGGTCAGAGGGCAGGACCCCAACAAAGCAAAGAGCAACATGCAAGGAGACGTGCGGTGCCCACGATGGGCAGTGGGGGGTCCCCAAACACAGCCCCCGCTTGGGTACCCGTCGGAAACACACTTTTCCATCTTCTGGATTTCATCAGGAGTGTGGGGTTCTTGATAAAGTTTCCATCCCGTGTCTCAACTGATAGAATATTTTAGTGGGAAATGTTGTATTTACTGTTAATTGGGATGTTTTCCCTTGCCTGGCTTTGCATCACCTTTGTTCGGGGTGTAGCTGTCAGGTTCTCAGAAGGTCACCACCCCGAACGTCTAGAATCTGGACCAGCTGTCACTTGTTAAATGTTTTTCTCTGCCATCACCAGCTCGCTGAGAGTAAGCCTAAATAAAACCTTCGTGTATTCTGGAAGAAAAAAATGTGATATGTAAATGCTAAAACAAGTGGTCCGGGCAAAGTGACTGTGGCTTAGAGAAAATGTGTCACTACAATTGTAGTGCTGGCTTCCCCCAGGGGGGACCAGCAGGGAGGGGATGAAAGGTAATTGATCTGAGTCTCCTCCAGGCGAGGAAGCTAAGTTGCCTTCGGGGCAGCCTTTGGCAGGCACACCTGTAAAATTCCAGAAGACACAATTACAGGTTTGTGCTCTTGGGCTACCTCAGCCTTTCCTGGAAGAGGTTAACGTCTGGGTGGGGGTGGGGGTCTTCCCCGGGGGGTGCAGGGGTATTGTCTTATGGGAAGTCAGTGATGAATTACTGTGGTGCTCCGGGAATCATTCCAGCGTGGCTCGCCGCTGAGTTGATGGAAGGCCCGTGTCCCAAGCAATTACCAGCTTGTCCATCCGATTTCTCAAAATAGAATAGGGAGACTGGCAGGGGGCTGGTTAAATTAGTTATATTTGCATTAATCGGGATTTGCGACGTGGAAACCAGGCGTCCCCAAGAGAAGTCCCAGGAGACCATCAAAATAAAAAATGCTTTTAGTATGGGACCATGAAATACACAGAAAAAGTTAAACGCCTGCTTTGGATGTTTCAGTTAAATTGTGGAATGCATGCCTCTCAGGAGAAAAGTTGGGGAAGTTTTATGTTTACTGGGAAGCTTAGGCACAGATAAACTAATGCCCCAGCTAGAACGTTTCTGTACGCGTCAACAAATAAAGTGTAATAATACAAGAAAGTTTAATAATATGAGATGCATAGTTGCCATTAGTTGAATTTGGAGGATTTCAAATAAAAATGACAGTCAGGTACCGTCGATGGATTCTACAAATACGTTAGTATAATCTTGATGTACAGTAATAAGCACCAGTAGCAGGAAAAAGGGGGCGTAAGACTTGAACCCACACAGGCACACACAACACACTCGGCTACAGGTTACACCAGTTTTTCCCAAACCATCTCTTCATCTACACAACTGCATTTTTGCTATAGCCCTCTCATTTCACACTGTGAGAAATCGCTGGACAGAGGCAGGCTTCCCGAGTTTCCAGCCTACTAGAGAATGAACAGACCCAAAGATGCTCTTCATCCCAGAATACTCATCCCTTGAATAGTTTTCTTTTACCTTCCATCCCCTTTCAAGGTGAGCTCCTTGCGTGGAAATGAATTAATGCTAACTCCCGGTTTACGACGTACTTTCAATACCCAGTCTGTGGCTTGTTTGTTCCCTTGCCTTCCCTTCTTACTTTTTTCCTTCCTTTTTCCTGCTCTCTCCATTGTCTTAAATTGTCCCCGTAAATCTCTACGCCCCATTTCACCGCCTCGGCGGGACTTACGTATCTATTCTTTAAGAGACCATTTTAAGCTTTACCCTTAAAGAGTTTCACACTATTTGTAATATTTTAGGACTCACTTTTCATTTCGTATATATTGCAAAGTTTAATGGACGTTATTAGGTTGCATCCTGGCTAAATTCTTTGGATCACTGTATATTACTTTGTTGTATTCATATGTTACAGGATGTCACCTATAATGTGTGCTTAAATGTATTTTATTTCTTTGACCACCTACTTTTCATTGTAGCAGTACAGTAATACACCCCAAGGAGAGGAATTGTGAGAAGGGATTGCCTCAGAAAAGCTAATGTTCTAGAAGTTGAAGAGCAAATGAAGGCAGTTTGAGGTAGGTCAAGCAAAAGGTGTCCCGTCAGCCAAGCGTGTGATGAGTTGAAGTCCTCCGTCCTGAGACGGCCCCACGGCTTCCATCGGGGATCAATATGGAGGTAATGAGCAAACCCAACAGTCAGGTAAACAAGAAAGTAACCAGATTAAACCTACATTTTGAGGCATAAAATCAACGCCGTATGGAAGATACACAAGAGCTGTTCTCTCTCCCCCGGATATAAAAATAATTATAAAAATGATAAACATTTGAATGAAAATGACAAGCAGAGAGATCTTCTCACTGATTTAAAGTGGCTTCTCCTGCAGAAACAATAACAGGTGTGAGGAGCCTCTTGAGTTAGAAGCAGAACTCATCTGTGTTTACAGTGCCCACCAGAAGCCAAGACGATTCCCAATGCCAACAGTCTTTTCTTTCTTTTTTTATTGACCTTCAAGTACAGTCATTCCTTCCTCCCCCCGCACTGCTCCCCCCAACCCCAGCCATCCCCACGTCCCACCCTCAATCCTACCCCGCTTTGGTTTTGTCCGTGTGTCCTTTATATAGGTTCGTTGACAACCCTTAAAACTAAGTGACAAGTTGTGTGTTTTTTCCCTGACACCGAGCTGTTCTGGGCAATTGTGAGTGCTTAATACATAGTTTTTAAACCAACGGAATGCGTCTACTTATAAGGAAGTACAGTCCTAATTTTTTGTCATGGAATAATGCATACTATACCACCTTCCAACACTGGGTACATTTAACACTAACTCATCCACCATGATTTTGGTTTTTACTATCATTAATTCCTTCTTCACAACTTCCCTCCTAGAGGACACACATTCTCTCCTCTGTGCAGAATACGAGGTATTCTGAAACATCAATGTGTGGCTGCCTCTCCTGTGCCCCCTACTGGTGACCTGGTCTGCAACCCAGGCATGTGCCTTGACTGGGAATTGAACCAGTGACCCTTTGCTTCTCAGTCCGGGGCTCCATCCACTGAGCCACACCAGCCAGGGCTAAGTTTTTATCTTTTTAAAATATTTATTCAACTTGTTGGCTTACATTGACGAATAGAATATTATATACGTTTCAGGTGTACCATCCTGCAATACATCACCTGTCCATTGTACTGTGTGTTCACCACCCCAAGTCAAGTCTCCTTCCATCACGGTTTGTCCCCTTTTACCTTTGCTGCTTCCCCTGACCCCCCTCCCTCCGGTCGCCATCACACTGCGTTCCGTGTCCATAAATCTATGGATTGTCTGCTGAATGAATATGGCTTTCTGAACATTGTAAGTTGAAAAAAAAAATCATTAGTTGAACCATCCAAAGATGGACTGTCTGTTTTCCGAATTACTATCGATTGTGTCCTTCTGTCGGGGTGACCAATCTGCTGGGACAACAAAGTAATCACCCTGCAAAAATGATTATTGACCCAGGCTGGAAAGATAAATTTTGAGAATTGAAAGAGCAGTGTGTGTTCTTTCTTCTCCCACAATAGAAAGTTTCTCCTCCCGAGATTGCCTCTCGGTAAGCAGAATTAAGATCAGACCTCCAGAAGTCAGCTGAATTAGCCCATTCAGCACACTCCATTTTATCTACAACCTCCTACTGTGCGGGTTAATTTGCAAACAAACCCGCCAGGTTGGAGAGGAAAGTGGAATCTGTCTTTTACAAGTGTTTGTGCAAGGTTTTACTAGGAAAATACTCACCCTTCTTTAAGCTCAGCAAAGCATTATTAAAGACTGTGTAGGTGGGATGTTAAAGCATTTATTTAAAAAACACAAAACAAAACAAAACAAAACCTCTCGCTCTTACAAGCTGTATGGTTTTTCAACTGGTATTCTCCAACGTCGTTATCTGGACAGATCGCTGTTTGGGTTTTTAACACGTGAAATGTGTCAGGAGAATGTGGAGGAGAGGAATTTCCATCCAAAGTACCAACCGTCGGGCACCCATAGCAGTGGGCAACGTTTGAAAGAAAGCAGTGGAAAGGATGAGGCATTTCCATGTGGTTCTTACGTTCCTCTCTGCTCCTCCCCCGTCCTGAACCCCTCATGGCCAGTGGACACAATTCCCAATGACCCCGCTGGCCAGCGGTGTCTCCTGAGCTAAAAAGCCTTTGTGTTTGCCTAAGAGTGTCTGAAGGCAGCATTTACAAAAACCAGAGGCAGCCTGGAGGGCAAAGCAGATGATTCTGCCTGCTGATCAGTGAGGAATATTTCCCAGCTCAGGAAGGATGATTACCTGGACTCCGGCAGACACCGACCTGGCAGGGACCGCTTTTGCTGCCCCAAATGGACCAAGATGATTTGACCTGAGTTCGTTTTTCTCCACGGCAGGTGTGGACTCTTGAAAGCCCATTGAGGCAAAGGGATGATTGGGAAACTTTGGCAGTTGTTACATGTATTATGGAAAGTGGTCTGTACCTTTCAATGGGTGCCATCAAGGAGGAAAATGGATTGTTCCTGGAATTCTAGAAAACGTAGGAAAGATTCTCTGGCAGATTCCGCGCTTCCCTGAATAGTCTGTTTTCTTCTCAGCTAAACTCACAGAGAGGGAGTAAATCCCGGGTCACGCGCTTCTCGTCCACATGCGTGCGTATGTTCTCCACCGAGCTGGCGACTTTCGATAACCTCAGGAAACTGAATGAACCGTTCCTGCCGCGCTTAAAAGAAAAACCAGCTCGCCCTCTGTCTCACTCTGTGGGTTACGTCTACTCCTTCTCTGGTATTCTCTGACTAGATGCATCGGAAATATTGAGTCATTACTTTTCTTGAAAGTCTCCCCTCTTTACTTTTTCAAAACCCTAAGATTTGCCTGGGAATTCTACCTCCTGGACCAGATTTTGGGACTGTTATATGTGAACTCCTCTTGTTCAAAAAAATCTGACTCAGTTCATTTTCTACGCAGTGTGATGAAGGTGCTTTTCTTTTTCTCTAGTTTAGAAGAATCTTTATTCTCTCTTTACTCACATGCACAAACAATCTTTCCTGGGCTCTCCTTTAAAAGCAAAAAAACAAACAAACAAACAAAAAAAAACCCTTGGAAATATGTCGGGCCTTTGCCTAATTAAAGCTGGATGCATATCAGGTGCAAGGATAATATGACGTGCCCAGAATTACACGACCTTTCGATGAAGGTGGGCTCTTACCTGTCTCCCAACTGAAAGGCCGAATTGGTAGCGTGGAGTTCCATAGTGAATCTAAAACCTCAAGAAATGTTTTGAACATTGTAAGTTGTGCCTATAAGAGGTGCCTATAAGTTCTGAACAAGCAGGGCCTCCCTCTCCACAACCCCAAAGCTATCCTTTCCCTTCTCTTGTGTGTAGAAATGGTCCCTTTCATTGTTATAATTATAAATCATATTATGACCACGTTGGCCCCATCACTTATTTATGTCATGAGAAATGGATTTAGCCGGAAGGAAAACGAAGATGAAGATTAAAATTGTAATGGAATCAGGGTTCGCAGTGTGCTGAGGCAGGGCGGCCCACAGAACCACCGCACGATGGGTTAGAGAGAGAGCTAGCTCCTCGGAAGTCTGGTGGTTCCCCCTCATCCATGCACTCACGGGTGAAACACACATTTAGTCCACGCCTCATTTCCGGTTCCCCTGCTCGGGATTGGTACTGGGCAATCCGGAGGTGAAGGACATGCAGAAAACCAGCCGAGAGAAGCTCGGGCAGAGTTCTCTATCTTAAGCACCATCTCAGAGGGCTGCGGTTTGATCAACCACGGAGCCAACGAGAGCTCATTTGAAACTGAAGAAAGGAGCCCATTGTTAACAGGCTGGTGTCTCTACGCTCCTGCCTTTTTCCTCTTTCAGTGAGAGAATAATCTCCCGGCACTTTGCTCTCAGATACCCACAGACAGGTTCAACCTTCTGGAGGCTTATCACAAACCACACTCAACTTTCCCATCACGAGACATGCTGAAATATTCTGTTTCCTCCGAAGATGATGCACCCTTTCAAGGGCTTGCATTTATTGTACTGAAAACAGGTTAAGACAAAAATCGTATCTGAATCGAATGAAAATGTAACAAAAGCCCTGGCCAGGTGGCTTAGTTGGTTGGAGCATCACCCCAGACATCAAACAGTTGGGGGTTCGATCTTTGGTGCAGACGCTTTTGGGAACAACCAATCAATTTTTCTCTTTCTCCCTCTCTCCCTCACTCCTTCCTCTCTCTCTAAAATCAATAAACGTATCTTCAGAGGAGAATTTTAAAATATCAGATGCCCTGGTTGGTGTGGCTCAGTGGATGGAGTGCCGGCCTGCAAACCAAAGAGTCACTGGTTCAACTTCCAGTCAGGGCACATGCCTGGGTTGAAGGAATCGGTATCACGGTGTTTCCTAAGTTATTCATGACCAAAGGAAAATGAGATTCTCTCACACGGCTGACACTAAGGAGTTTTCCGCCCTGGGCTCAGACAGCGTGAGCTTTGAAGGGCGGGACATACAAAACAGGATCAGCCTTCTACAACCTACAAGATGAGGAAGGAACGAGTGTGTGCTAGACCATGGGGAGCGTCAGCTGCAAAAAACATCGCAGGAGGAAATTGGGAGGAACCGGCCTGGACATTTCTGCATGTCTATATACACTCCGTGCAAAGACTTGACAAGCAGTGACCACTTAACATTTATTCATGTACAAATTAAGTTTATGTCAACAATATAAAAACAACCTGGAACATAAAGTGTAAGTGAAAAATAAAAATATTAAAAATAAATCCATAACTAAGCCAGCGGGGCCCACGCACTACAAAAATGTAAGGGGAAGACGCTGGCAACCTCAAACCTTTGCGAGCGATGCTCCTATTTTGATTAGTTTTTTGGGTTGTGTGCTGTTATTGAAATGTGCTGGGAAACACATCGTATAATTGCAAATTGGAAAAACTTGAACTCTTTGTAATCACGTGGAAAATTAATTAGAATTAGATAATTGACAGCATTTTCAAATGATAGGATATTTCATTTTTAAAATCCATTGATTTATGGATTAAGTACAATCTTTATTTTAGTCAGTGGGGTTTCGCATGTAATCATTTTGGAAACATCCTAATTTTCTAATTCCACGCATACCCCAATGGGTTCATTTGCTTTCCAAAGTATCAAAGGAGTCATTCGTAAAATGTGACAAAATCGCTTTAAAAAAAAATACGGTGCCTGACATTGTCATCAAAATCTGTCATAACACAATATTTTAAGCCTGTTAAAAGCAGCCTACAGCTGAAGGTTAATCAATATTGAAGAGGAAATTAGTGCTGGCGGTTGTAAAATAGAGTTGAAACCATCTTCTTGCTAATTTTGATTTTAGGTTGAAATAATTCGCCATTGAAGGGAGAAGCGGTACCCGAGGCCGCGGACTTCCGAGGCACGCCCGCAGCCCTGGGGATGCCGTGTATAACGTGACCCCAATCACGGTCTGGCCGTGTTTCGCCGGAACACAGCGCATGGGCCTTGTCGGGTTTCGAGTTTATGAATGTTTGTGTGCATTGCCTGCAGGGTTGAATTTGTGTGGAAGAAAACCCCGCATTTGTTTCTGCAAAGCCATATTAATAATAACGCTAAGTTTGCCCCACAACTCTGTAAAAATCCTTACCCAGCCTGCCACAAGAAACGTATGAAATGCTAACCATTTTTAATTTACGACCCTAGAACCTAGCGTGATGAACATGGCTAAAGAAAATGGGCTAGAATTCAGTTTTTAAGAGAACAATTTTTAATCCTCTTAGCTGCTAGCATCTAAAAGGAATCAATTTTATTTTGAGGGTGATGAAGGGAACGTCAGACATAATATTTTATGGAGATTCTGCAGACGTATTGGGGAAACGCTGATGGATTTGGTGAACAGTGGACCTTGAACAAGAAGGGTTTGAAGTCTTCAGATCCACGTATGGGCAGCTTTTTAAATAGATGTGTAGGAAAGCTTTCTGGCTATTTCTCTACTACCATGAAGCAATCATATTGATTATTGAAGCACAATGACAAAGCTGTCAGTGGGAACAAAAGGAAAAAAGAGAGAGAGAGAGAGGGACAGAACAGGGCTTAAGGAATCATGGTGGGTAAGTGACCAAAAAGATACAGAACTTACTCTGTGTGACAGAATTCTTAGAGAAATCCTCAGCTGAGCTCCTGAAAATGGTGCGACAATGGACTGGTGGCCAGAGTGCATTCAAGGTCAACAGCCAGACAACATCCCTGCCCTGGCCAGTGTGACTCGGTCGGTTGGGGCATCGTCCTGTACACGCAAAGGGGGTGGGTTTCTCTCCCACATCTGTGTGTCTGTCTGTCCCTCTCTCTCTCCCTCTCACATTAATGTCTCTCTCTCGTGGCCTCTCTCTCTAAAAGCAATGAAAAGATATCCTCAGGTGAGGAGAAAAAAAGAATGTTGTTTGGGAATATCTCATGATACCCACCCGAGTGGTCTTAGATAAATCATTCTACCTCACTGTTCCCAAGTCCATTGTCGGAATTCCGTACCAAGGAGACCCCGACCAAATGGGCGATATTACATGCTCACACACACTGCTCTAAAGACAGGCTTATAATTTTAATTTGATGCTCCAAGGCTCCGCGATCCCCAAAATATTAATAACCCCTAATGGTCCCTTGGAGCCCAGTTTTTCCTTATTTCTGAAATGATGGAATGGGAACTTTGACACTAAGGTCATTCTGAGCTCCCT